>NW_020454649.1:3822855-4006433 GCF_003342845.1 Nothoprocta perdicaria
CCCGGCCCCGGCCCCGCCGCGCCCGCCCCGCGCCGAGCGCCGCCGCCGCCTCCCGCTTCTCCCGGCGCCCTCCGCGGCGGCCGCATAAATCAGTGCGGCGCCCACAATGCCTCGCGCGGCGCGGCCGCGCCTTCCTGCGCTTCCTGCCGCGGGGCCGCGGGTTCGAGACCCGCTCCCGCCCACGGGGCGCGCGGCCCGGGGCCGCCGCGGGGCAGCGGCTCGGGGCGCTGCCGCCAGCCCCGCGAGCGCGCGGGGACGGAGCCGCCTCCCTGCGCCTGCCTCCGCCCGGGCCTGCCCTGAGGCCTCGGCCCGGCACCGGCCCGCCGCCGCCTCTCGGCCTGATGGGCCGTTCAGAGAGGCCGGAGTCGCGGCCCGGCGCAGCGTCGCGGTCCCTGTGCCCGGGCTGGTCCGGTTGTATGACCGGGCTCGTGATGCCCCTGTGTAACCACGCACGCAGGCACCCAGCACTGAGCAGGCATGAATTCAAGACCCTTCATTCTCACAAACACAAAAGCAAAAAAAAAAAAAAAAAAAACCCTTCACACTTACCACCTTGACGCGTTGTGGTCCTTTCAGCCTTTGGTATTTGAGGAAAAATACTTGAAATGTGGCCTCAATTCACTCCAAGGCTCTAGAATCATGATATCTAGATTTTTTTTTTCTTTTCTTATGAAGATCCTGATGTAATCACATCGTCTAGAGGCTGGGAAAGAGCCAAGCACAATGAAGCACAGTCAAATTATGAGTTCTGCCAAATACTAGTTAGCACAGATTTAATGCTGAGTAATAGACACCTCAAGTGTAACTGTATAATACATTCAAATCTGTTTTTTTTTTTTTTTTTTTTTTTTTTCAGTTTAGAAACAGGAGCAAAAGAATTAAAAACAGTGTCATTTCAGAGAAAACCCTTTGATTATACGGATTAACCAGTATTGCCAAATAGCCTCAGTATAGCACAATGCTATTATAAATAACAACAGCATAAACACATCATTTTTTATATTCTGTAAGTCTTTATTTTAACATAACCTTAAAGTGGTATGGGACTAGTGGAAAGAAGGGGCTTCTGGGCTTCTCTTTCAGCCTGTTGCTTTGGCTGCTCTGAGGGTCTCTCTCACGTAATGAGAGGTTACGCAGATCTAGCAGCAGAATCTGTACCACGGTTATGAAGCACCGCTGTGTATTCCTGGAGTAGAAGGGAGGCAATTAGTGAAATGCTTAAAAAAGGCAATTAGTGAAGTGCTTAAAACTAGGCCCAGAAGATTACCTGGTAAATAACCTGCTCTTTTATTTCTAAGCATATTTCTATGGTGACTGTTTCTACCTAAATGCTCTGTCTTTGCATTAGCAAAATTATCTCCTCTAACTCCCATGCAATTCACAGACAATTATATCCCTTAAACTATAGGTGCTGATCTCATTTGCTTCTCTCTATAGGTGCTGATCTCATTTGCTTCTCTAAATAAAAGCACTCTGCCAGCTTGAACTTCTTTGAGAATTGAGGCAAAACACTGCTAAGACTACTGAATTTCTTCGTATACAAGCGAAAAACTAACAGTTTCCTGAGCGTGGTCACAAACACATAGAAGAAGAGCAAAGGGATTTCTCTACATCTCAGGCTAGGATTTCAGATCATTCCTTTAGCCTCCCCAGCCCTCCAGCACACACCACCGTGCACATCCCTCCGTCTGCCCCATAGCAGGACACTGCACTGCCCTGCAGACCTGTACCCTGCACTGGGGCTGAGCTCTGGGTCTCGGTACCTTGTGAACACGGGTCAGCTGCCGTGGAGAGGGTGCTGGAGACATTAGGCGCCTTTGCTGACAGGGCAGAGCCACTACGGTGGCCTCCTCCCTCCCTTGGGAGGCAGAGTTCAAAGATGCTTAGACCGCCTGGCCTGGCTCTGTCTGACACAAGGTGCACCTCAAGCCATCCTGCCAGGTGACCAGAACGTGCCCAAATCCCCACCTTTACTCTGGCTGCATTTGCCCTGACAGTTTTGTCAAAGAGGACATTCTACCTAAGGAGCCATCAAGGCAGCATCTTCATCTATAATGTGCCCAAGCGAAAAAAGCAAGACTGAGAAACAGAGTCCCATTTAGAGCTCTACGAGCAATTCTATTTCAGTGGAAATTGTCCTAGATAAAAAAAAAAAAAAAAAAAAAAAAAAAAAATAGCTAGTAACAGTAAAAAGTGATTTGTTTTTTGTTTTATGCATGGGTTAAATGGATAGATTCTGAATGTAAGGACTGTTAAACACATTAGCACAGCTGACAAACTTGATGTAGTTGGACACTGCACTGCATCCAGTCAGACTGAGTTACCGCAGACCCAGGTTCTGTAGCACAGATTCATATGCAAATGTTTGTATTTACATATATCATAAAACATATCTTTGCAATTTCTTCAGTTTGGGATAACTTGAAATACACTTCCCCCTCACCCTTTTAAATTAAGTTTTGCCTTGACCTAAACAGTTAAAAACAAACCATTGTATACATTTACCAGCTGTAATTAGGCTTCATTACAAAAGCAAAGCAAACAACATACCATACAATCCAGAACTGTAACTGCAGAATAGATATTAATGAATTCCATCTATTAATCATCACTTCAATCAGCCTGTTAGCAAGGCCTAACCACTCTCACACTCAGCTTTCCCACTTACTGCCCTTTGAGCAGGAGTTTTGGGCCGTAGGGGCTCCTCAGCCTCAAGGAGGTCTCACCTCTATCTGTCACACTCATGATCTTGTGCTGCTCAGTACATGGGTAGACAGCTTTGGAGGTGGAGGAGATGGCAGTGGTTGGGCATTCCCTTGGAAATGGCTTCCAGTGTCCACTGCCTCAGGCAGAAAGAGAGCTCCCACCATACACGAGAGTCTGCTGCACTGGAAAGGAGGCCCCATATCCTCAGGGACGAAGGCACTTAGGCATTTATCAAAAGGATCTGCTCAAAAGGATGTCTAGGAAAAAACTTGCATTCAGAATTTCCTTCTTTGGGATATTTCCATTTTATTTTCCTTAGGCATCTCACTTGGTGAATTCTCCACACAAAGCCTAGACCTTGGATAGAGGGGCAATTTCTAAGATCTCTCAAAAATACTTATCAGATTTGACTTAACTCTCTATACCTCACAACCACAGGGTGAAATTCAAACAAAAACATGAAAAATAGGGAAGAGAGCATGCAAGAAAAGCCTTCTTTTCCCATTGCAGGCTAATCAAGATCCCCGCGTTTTTCACAGCTCTACAGACCCACGAGCTCTCCCTGGCAGCCCGCCTCCTATGTCCAACACCTCTCAGCCCTGGGAAGCAGCCAGGGATCGCCTACGTGCCCTTTCCTTCTGCGCTGAGCCGGCAGCGCCTTATTTACTTCTTATCCTCTATAGATGACTTGGACTTACTGGCAAAGCGTGTTTCGAACGCATCTCGGTCATGCTGAAACGAATAGATGAAAGAATAGGATTTTTGCCAACAGCACTGATCATCCTTTTGTCCCTAGACAGACGTGACCCAGACTATTCTTTCCCCATAACAAATGCATCTGGAGGTTGCTAGATGGAAGAGACTCTTTGCCTGAGGGAGTTGGAATAAGGGGGGAAGAAACTGGAGGGTGGCCTATAGACAAGAAGGCAGCGGTAATTAGTGGTTATGCCCCTATATAAAGATAAGAGCATTCACAAATAAGAGCATTCACAAGTGTGTCAGCCCCTTGGCAATGGAGGCATGATTTCTCAAAACCAGGGTTTGATGCAATTCCTTTTTCACATTGATACTATATTTATATAAAATCAACTTAAATGGATGTATGTCTGATTCATACAGGCTAAAAATGCATCAGAATCCAGCCTTTTGAAATCTAACAGTGTTAAGTTGGATTTACCAACTGACAGGAAGAAGTCTCCTCAAAATCTGCAGAGAACTCTTAAGATACTCTTAAGATGAACTCATGTTATTTGCTTGTTCACTATTCCTGCACCCAAGAAGTATATGCTCATGCAAGTATAAACCCACTAAATTCAAAAAGGTTTTCATCTTAAGGCTTGGATTGTGCAATTTGCAGGTTAACTATTGCAATCGTCACTTTTTTTTTTTTTCCATAGATTTACAAGTGCAGAAATCCCCATGAACTAGGAAGATTTTCTCAAGAAGGGTTTAGTTTATTTACATCTTGAGTGAAAAACATCCCTAATGCAAGCGTAGCCTATGCTAAGTGAAGATATTGATATAAGCCTATCCTGAATTTTATTCTTTTTTCCCCCCCGGAGCTATAAGGAAAGTTATGCATGTAAATTCAGTTATAATAGGGTTGCACATTTTTTTAGTTATACATACCTTAAAAGAAGAACGTGGCCTAATGGACATATCCACACAACATTGGAACAAGAAATGTCTCACATGGAGACTTCTGGAACAGCTGTCATAGTGCATTTCCAGACTAACTGAAACAGGTTTGGAGACATTCCACCTGGGTGACCACCTACATCATGAACCCATTTACCCTGGCTTCCCTCTGTAATCAGTGGAGCACGAGAACCACTCCAAGGGAGTGACTCCGATCTTTGGTGTGGTCCATGAATCACCCTCTCAGGATGCTTGTCTCTTCTCATTGACTATCCAGGCAGCCCAGGGCAGCTGGACACATGCCTTGGGAGCTGCAACTGGGTGTTCAGAACTGAGACAAATCCAGGCTGAGATGCTGGATACACGCGAGGAGCAGCAAAGCGTGCTTGCAGGAAAGTCAACAGAATGAACATGCACGGATTTAGGAATAAGTAGTTCTGCCAGCAACATCAGTGCTTGGGATTCAATACCCCAGGGTTTGTTGATTTTAAGAGGTCTGGAACTAAACAATTATATTTACAAAGCCGGATCCCAGAACTTCGGAGACCAGAGCCATAGCAGTCTCTCAGAATTCATGCTTTTATGTAGCACAGGTAAAAATGCAGTTAAAAAGAAAAAAGAACACACTTTTTATTACAAAGGCCTTGCCTACCTGTGCGCTGGTCCTCCAGCGAGCTTGATGTCTGTTTAGCTTTTCACCTGCTTGTTTCTCAAGACCCCAAGGGAGAACAGGAGTGGGTTTCTGTGAAGGTTATTTCAAGATGAAGGCTTCCATTTTTAGAATGTTTTGGGACCTATTGAGAGAAAAAAGTAAACAAATTATATTACTTTAATCAAGCTGTAAGTAGCTTTAAAAATAGTCTGCCTTGAGTAAACAGGATTTGCATGTGAAGTAACATTTTTGTTCCAAAAGTCAGAGTTCGAAGGGGAAAAAAGTTTCTTTTCACTTTGCCTGCTATACAAAGGCAAACATTGCTTCAAGAGGCTTTGGAGTAGGCACTATGCAAACTGGACCATAATTTCTATGTACTCAGTATCCTCTATCATTAGTCCTTCATACTGTAGTAAGGTAGATAAAAGCATTTAAAAGCATTTGAAAAACAAATAAAGAGATCTCACTTAGTACTTGAGTCTATTTTTAATCCTTAACTGACCAGATTTCAAGTTGCTAGCAAGCCTTTTATTACACATACTTTGCTTGCACGAAATTGTATCCCGCCATCATTATCTTCATTATTCAGATTCGTGCTGAATTTGAAATACTCAGCTGTGTCAACTGTGAAATACTCAGTAATAACCTTGGTAAGCTATTACTCCCAAATTGTGTGTGTGTGTATATATCTATCTATATATATGCATTAACCATACAGAACATTTTTTTCTGAGCATGCAGTTTCAGCACACAGGCAAATGACAATCTGAATGACAGAGAATTCTTTGTTTTATGTACACACGAGGTAAATATTTTTGTTTTCACTAGGTTTGTCCAATCTCTTCAAAATAGCAATTAAAAATATTCACTTTCTAAAATTAATTGGCCAGGATGGTGACTAAAACCAACACTGTCTCAACATGGAGACTACAGTTCGCAAAAAGACTGCAGCTCATAAACAAACAAACAAAAAAATCTAAGCTGAATGGAAAATTGCAGTGAAGGGATTTTTTTGTGTCTCTTAAAAAAAAAAAAAAAAAAGGCAGATCCCCATTTCAGTGTGAGCCTAAGGTTCAAATGAAATTCTGTCCCCACAGGTACCGTGTGTTAAACTGCTATCAGAGGATGATCCTTTCCCAACATTATTTTCCTGTTGTCATCAAAAACAAATCTGCCTAGACAACCAACTCATTTAAAACTAAATTTTACCTCCAGCATTCAGAGGAGGAGGAGGTTGCTAGGTCGGGATCTGACATGGAAGCATGAGTGCGGGGCATAGAGTAGTAAAAATTCACCGCAGATCACCTACGAGTAGTCCTGAATAGAGTGACGTTTAAAAGGAACCAGAGGAGAATTTTCAGGGAAAACAGTGTTTTAGACAAAAATGACTCTCAGTTCACAGAGAAGCAAAACAACAATTTTGGGACTGGAGTTCAGGGCAACTTGAAACAAATATTAAGAAAAATAATAGAAATACAATGAAAAATGTTGCTTCTGCTCTTTCGCAAAATCATAGCTTCTTTTTAAGTAAAATTCCTTCCCTGTTCGTTTCTGCATTGGTCTGACCTTACCCTCCAGTGGTCTCTCTGTGTCATAAACTGTATATGCTAGCCTGGTGCTTAAGTTAAATAATGAATAAATGGAAGCTGGCACACATCTGTCAACAAGTGTCTTTCATCCTTATCTTTCAAATCAGCACCAGGATTTTGATCAAAATTCCCAGGAAGGTCGAGTATATAAAATGCAATGTGGCTGAGGTGTGCGAAGGAGAGGAGGATCCAGAACACCTCTCTTGAGGAGGCAGGACTCCACAGTCCTCCTCCTCCCATTTGCATGGCTTACCCCTGCCACTGGATTCACTTTTCCTTTGAAGAACAGCAGTTTCAGGGTTTCTATTTAAGATGATCATTCTAGTCCTCCTAGGATTTTATTGCTTTGAGATGCATGTATTAATGATATCTAGGCTCTTGTCAGAGCATCTTTCTGAAAAAAAAAAAAATAATGAGGCATCTTTTTTTTTTATTGCTTGTTTGCCATCAGCAGTATCTGTTACCAATCTGAACTCTGCATTCACTTACAAGAAAAAATCTGCTGTGTAAGAACAAGACATACACAGCTTTGGTTAGATACAGTACCTGCACATTTTGGACAACCAGGAGTCTGCCCTTTTCACAGACAGCTTTTTAATTAGTCTCTCCTCAGCTCCAGTGGATGGTACTTGCATTGCAAACTGAAGCAAACATTGACACGATTAATTAGGTTAACCTCCTGCTTCATATTGACATAATATATCTGTCTGTCCCAAGGACACTGGTGCCATGTCCAAACGAGGGACCTAGTCCATGGTGCCCACAGTGCATTGGGGGACACATCAGTGGTGCCAATAGAAACTCACTACCAAGTGGACAACAGACTTCACACATACCTGCATATGAACATATATGAACACGACAGTTCGTATTTCTTGCTTTACATTCGGTCAGATTTTATATGAGAGCTGTGTTTCTTGAGCAGTCCCTTTGGTTACTCCTTCATGTTCAAACATCTTTCAGGAATGTTTGTCTTCACCTAAGGCTTGTTCAGGACAAAAAGATATGAAATATTGTCCTCTCCCTGCTCTTGGAAGGGAGAATTGATAGAAGAAGCAGCTGACCCAATATTGTTTATCTATGGTATAACACGCAGGGCAGAAGATTTCTTTTATCAACTCTCTTTTTATTTCAAAGTTAAATTTCTTGTTCTCCTGAATGTTGTTGACATTAAAGATACTTTGACCATGCCATCTGTTTGCACTGTAATTCACATAGAAAGTAGTCAACATAAATATTTACACATGAACAGATTCCAGGTTAGGTTTGTAGATTAATTTGCCACAACAGGCTTATGTAAAACATGAGATGGAAAACATTGGCCACTTTTCTTTTTTTCCTCCCTTTTATGTGCCACATATCAGTCCATAATCCCAACGTAGGTCAGATCCTCTGGCAAATCCAAACAAACAAACAAACAATTTTAGATTCATAATGTCTAAAATTTCAGGAGGTAAGAGCTCTAGATGCCAAATCGAATGATGTTTTCCTGGATAGGGCTGTTTAATCCCAAAACCAGCATGAAGGCCAGGTTGCACAGCAGTCCCAAAGGAGAAGGTCCTTGGCTCCCAAAATTAAGTGCTAATAGCATCTCTTACCTATATCAGTTTGCTAACAACATGCTGCAGAAAAACCTGTATATAACACTGGTTAGTTCCTAGCAAGGTTTATGAGTGCACGAAGAAAGTGTTTTTCAGCTCTTGTGGTTCATTTCAGTTACATGATTAGAGGTTTTTTGTCTGCCTCTAAGAATGCCACCTTTGTAGTAGCAGCAAACACGAGTGAAGCGAGCTGGCAGGGTTCTGCAGACAGCAGCTCCCCATTACTTCTCATGGGGAGAAAAACAAACAAACAAACAAAACCCCTGCCACTAGTGCTGTAGCATTTGACACGATAACATTTCAAAAACATAATATTCCCTGTCCAGCTTACAGGTATCATGGCAATTCGCAGTGCCCAATTTTCTCCTGGTTGAGCTATCCTATATGAAAGTACTAAAAACCACTGGAGTGGGCTGTCTGAATGAGTAGGGGTGATTCCAGAAATGTCAAAGTCCTCTTCAAACCACCAAGAAAACCACTGTTGGCCTCCCCTGGTCTTGTATGTTGTAATAACTCAAAATTAATGATGGGAGTGGTATGATTTTGCAGGAGGGAAATAAGGAACAAAAGTAACCTTTTTAAAGAAGAAATTGAGACAAGCCTGTGATGCACTTCAAGTACCATTTAGGTAGAAGTAACTATATCCTAATTTCTCCCTAATTTTCTCTAATACCGCTTCATTAGCCTGTGGGAACGTCTCAAAGCTGCCCACAAAGCAAACTGAGCTCCCCACAGGTCATACCTGCACAGCGGACACCTCACCGCTGGCCAGGCCTCCTGTGGCAAGAGGCAATTGTGACTTTACGAGTCATTGCTCACTAAAACAATTCTTCTTAAAGAAAAAATAATATCCAGTTCAACCTAAATTTTCCCTCCTGGAAAATTAGGATGCAGGAAACATCCACAGAACTACTGTTCCAGCAAGCCAGGTCCCCTGCTTGTGCTGCCTCTTGCCCACAGTGAGCTACTTGAATTACTGTTATGTTAGTCTAACAGAAAACTAGGCACTTAAACTCTTACTGACTCAGTAACCTCATTCGCTCTTGTGAATAAAGGTGGGAAGCAAGTCAGTGCTGCAGTGCTGGGAATCACAGCGTTCCAGGAAAATAAAACATACTATGCAGACCAAGGGAGCTCAGAAATGGTTGTTTAAGATATAATAGCCTTTAAAATTCATAGATCGAATATGGAATTTGACATTTTGATTTAAAGAATCACAACCATTGTATGGAAACATTAAGTTCTTCAGTATTCAAAGCAGTATTCTTTTGTAAAAAAAAAAAAAAGAATGTTTTTAAGAAAATTGTATAGTCGAATCCATAGCAAATAGCTCGATGTAGGTAGCATGCAACAGATGTGCAAGTAGCTGTTAGGTAAAAACTTAGCTATTTTTAATTCTAATTGTATATTAGTTACTTCACACACAAACATGCAGCTAGACTCACTAGTTTGATTCCAACAGTTGAAGATGAATACACAAATAGAAGCACCACAATTTTCAGAAGAGCATTGAAATCAAATTTATCAGTCTCCTAGACCTAGAGTTTCTGATATATCCTGTCTGTATAGGGAAATGGAACTGAGAAGAAAGAATCGAGTGAAAAAATTTGTTATATGTTCCTGCTTTAGAGCATAAGATTTTTGACATGGTTAAGAACTGAAGACTGTCGTGAGTGTGACAATCAGTTACAGCTTCCAAACGTTATCCAGGTAGCTGGGATAGCCAGAAGGTCACAAGCTGCAGCCACATGTCCAGTGCAAAGGGGCTGGCAGGGGAATTGCAGCTTTGAAGGTAATTCAGGCTAGCCAATGCTTCAGGTATTAGACACTTTACAGCAGGAAAGTTGTGACTAAGTGTTCACATTTAGCATAACAGAAAAAAGAATAAAGGGTTTGAATTCAAGAACTCATGGGTCCAGACCTGTCAGATGCTGCACCCTTTTAATTCTCATTTTCTCTGAAACTTTTTCAAAATTGGGCAATATAGCTAGAAGCTACTGGAAGCATCTCTCAGAGAGACTAAGAAAAGTATTTATCCCTATTATTCAGGTTTTTTTTTTGTTGTTGTTCAACAGATATACATATGTGGGAACCTATTTTTTAAAAATGCTTAGAGATTTGGATGCTTTTAAATACTACAAATCCTGAAAAATGAGGCAAACTTGAGTAGAAGCATAAAACAGAGAAAGAAAAACTCTGGATAAAACTTTGCCACAAGTAGTGTGTACACACAGGGTGGCCATTAAAATTGTCAAAAGAGATAACAATATCGTCAGATTAATTTCTGCAAATCATTTTAAATGAATAGTCCTGCTGCATCCAATATGAATAAAGGACTTAAGAGGAGGAAGTGAGAACTTTCTGAAAACTGTGAGTATTTTTAATTGGAAGACTATTGCTTCACATTAAAGCTAATGTAAAATCTTACCTGGAAATTTCTAGCCAGTCACAGAAGTGTGTACGATGTATTCAACTTTCATCTCCATGCAAGTCCACAGAGCACAACAGCCTGGCTTAAAGACTCCACCACTATGAAGTGAACCAAGATGACAGTTTCATACCTTCATAATATATGAAGTTGACATCAGATTCCCAACTTTGCTACAGTAGCTGGTTAGTTTGTGGACTGAAAGCTCTGAAATACTGTATTCAGCTCTGAACCACAGTACCACCTCTTTCTTTGACATAATAAAACTCTAAAGTAAAAGCAACTGAAAAGGCATTTTAGACATAAGTAGAACTATGCATATATCATATTTGGAAAACAATAAACACCAACCTCCAATACTTACCAGTTCACAGGAATTACTGGATTTAAACTCACCAGTATTAAGTGATGCATTTTAATAATATGTATTACATAAAATACTGTAAAAGAAAGATTTCTTTTTGAATAGCTTCTTTTAAGAAATGATTGGGTAATTCCTTTTCCTTACTATTTTGTTCTCAAGATAGTTGTGCTGATGAAATTTATGCCTATTTAATTGTTAGCAATGTCTGTGACTTCATTCCATGCAAGTTCCCACACAAAAAATCTGTCTTTTCATATTGCATTAATCGTGATTTTCCTGGCAGCTGAGTAAAGCTGTGTTTCCTTTCTACTAAACCTACAATTCACAGAACCCATTGCATCATTCCCTCTGAACAGTTCCTAATCCTGAATTAGGAAAATAGGAATACAAAAAGATTCTTGAAAAGTTCTTGAACTTCTACTACTTAGAAGAACAGTTATTGGAAATCCTTCCCCTCCCTCTCACTCTCATAATTCTTATTTTTATGGTATACAGTTGAAACAGAAAATTTCTATATGCTGTACAGAATACACTGCACTCTTAAAACTTGCAATAAAAATATTAGGAAAAACATTAGACAAAGAGGAGAGAATATTAAATCAAATCGGAAAAGTTATTTTATATGATGGAGCACATTCTAAGGACAGACACGATTCATGGAAGGAATAGGAAGAACAGCACAAGCCACATCTTAATAATTATAAAAGAAAAAAAAATACAGTCATTAGTAAAATTACAAAATACTCCACCAAAAGTCTGAATCAAGGACATGCCGACTGTCAGAGCAAGTTCACAGATACAGCCTGCATTACTAAGCTTTTTGTGTTAGACAGTTAAATGAGGTAATTAGATTTCATTAGGTAGGCAGTTACTTTAGAATAGAAACAAAAGGCTGGAGAAAATACAGCTGCCTCTGTTCCGGGAATCGAGAAAAAGACAGACAAACATTGCATTTGAAATATTCCTTCACAACCAGTTTGTATAACAGGAACTTTAATTTAAAAGAAGTTTTGTACTTGTCATGTGACTTGAACTTAGCCATGAAAATAATGCTTTTTTTTCTTCTTTACTTTAAAAAAAAAATTACTTAAAAAAAGAAAGCAACATTTAGCTGACATCCTCCATAGAAAATGGTAAGCAAGTATCAAAGGGAAGAAGCCCACGATCTCCCTGCAACAGAACATGAAAGAAGGAAACCTGTAAAATGAGAATTGTCCTGAGATACTTTTTGCTCTCAACATACTTTATGTTTTTGTCTTAAGGCATAAGGAAAAATGACTTTCAAGACACCAAAAAGGAAAGGTTTTAGTAACTCCTAAAACGGTTACGTATCTTACACATCCAAAGTTCTGGGTACTCAGTGAACGCTTCTGTGCTCCCCTGTGCTTCACAGTAAGTGGTATCAACATAACCTCTAACCACGTTCAAGTCTCTAGAAGCCTGAACAGGTTTAGAATGAGCTAAATGAGTGCTGGGAGAGCACTTTTTCCTCTTACACTTCTAGGAATGACAGCATTCAAATGCTACTCATAGCACTTAAAAAAACCCAATGAAGGACTTTGCGGGGAGAGGCTGTTCTGAGAAGTTGCTGCTAAGGGAAGGCCTGTTTAGCACCATTTCTTGCTTTAGAAGTGTCCTTAGCATTTATTTCCTTCTAATTAGAGAAACTACCACAGACCACAATTCCACCAGTAAAATAAACATTTCCATTTTATTTTTAAAGAAATATTTTATGAAATGTTATATAATTATGTACACAAAATATAGAACTTTAATTCTAAAAAACATTTATATCAACACATATACATTTCCTTATGAGAGTTACACTCTCTTCCCCCACCTTCTTACAATAAAAGGTTTCTGTTTCATTGATTCCATTTTGTTCCATCTGATTTTGTTCTCACATGATCAACTTTTTAATCTCTAATAAAAATAGTTATTAGTTGGTCCTGAGGTACTGAACACATTGATGCATTTTGGCTCACTATTGCATACACAACAGAACTTGCACTACTTAAACTCTATCTTTTAGAACTTGCATCTTCTGAAGATTGCTTGTAATTGATAAACACAGCTATAATTATTTATTCCTATTGATTCTTAAAATACATTGGCTATATGCAGTAGATGGCATACATATACCTAGAATATAAAAAGTAGTATCTTCTGTGAACTAGATGACTTTTAACAAGTAGATAAACAAAATATGAATGTGCCATGAGCTGTCCTGTAACACAAATCCTGCAGAGCTGTTTCACCACAAAACACAACTCATTTTGCTAACTTTACCTCCCCTTTACTCTCCTAACAAATATTGTTTAGACACATAGAAGTCTGAAATGAATATTTTCTTTAAACACTGCAAAATTTAAAAGCTTTCTCATTAAACAAAATCTTTCTCCTAGATTTTGAACTAGTCATTCAGCTGAAGCGTAACTTTATTTTGTTATCTTTTTTAAATCCAGAATGGGAAGTTTGGAATTTGCGTAGATTTATCCTCAGCTTGCTAAGATGCTGACAGCCTGGAGCTAGTGCTTAGAAAATTGGACATGCCCCAAAATCAGAGAGGTGGAAGGTTCATTACTGCTACTCTAAATCACTGATAGTTGGTACATTATATTTTCAGCAATCACTTATAGCTCAGTTTTTGAAGAGAAAAAAATAATTTAAAAATTCACATTACATCATTTTCCAGTAACCAGGTATTCAATCATCACTCAGCATCTTCTTAGCTAGAGTTGCCAATTGAAATAAAAACTTCAAAATCCTAAGTTTCACATTTCCAGGAAAGACTAATATACACAGAGTACAAATGTGTTACAGGCTGACCATCAGGCCATCATAATAAAAGCACCGTGAAATGGGAACCAGAAAGGAGTTAAAAAGCACCCAGGTGCAGCAGCAAAAAGAAGCTTCCCCTCTTCAGAGGGGTTTATGTTGTTGCAAGCTACCACAAACAGTCCCACTTATTAAGGCAATTGCAGAGGACTTTTCCCACTAGCATTCTGTTTGGTCTCATTCTGGGAGGCCTCTACATCTCAACACATCTTGAACCATACCCAGCTTTCCCAGGCTCAGCTTAGCTAGCAAGACCAGTTTTGAATTTTGTCCCAAACTGAACTAAAAACTGAAGCAGGTCTTGTTCATTAATTCTCCTTCAACTATGAGCTACTTACAACTGCTTTTAAGAGATACAGAAGAAAAGGAATGAAAGAAAGAAGAAAAAAAGCAAGCAAAAAACTTGGAAATAAGTGACTGGGAATCATCTCTGAAAAGGTGAAGAAGTTGTGGCAGAGAGAGATTTTTCACAGGATGTCACTACACAGAAGAGTTCATTCTGCTTATTTGCATTCAATAAACTTTCACATTCTACTCCAAAAAGAAACTAGTTTGTCTTCTAGTGTTTTGCTAAAGCATATATCTGTGTTACGAAGAGCACAGATAACAGCAGCCTTCTATTTATGAGGTGAGCTGCAACTTCCACGAGGCACAGGAAGACTCTGCATGGGCTATATGAGGATTTCCCTGGAAGAAACCCTAGAAAACTCAAGGCAGTGAAAAGGCAGTGCTGTAAGTGTCTGCAAGATACAGACAATTTCTTTGATAGCTTCAGAACATTCCCTTAGGGCGATGAAGGCACTTGACAGAGGCTGTTGCTTTCAGCCAATTCTGTTCTCAAACCAGGCACACTCTCTGCTGAGAAACAGCCACCACAATAGGGACTAGCCCTACCGCACCAGTTTTGGTGCCTGAGAACACAACCTATTTAGTGCGCTTTTATGGGGAGCAAAGGCCTTCAGCAGTGCACAGAAGACATTATGCTATCCAGAAAACACAAGCAATTCCAGTACACAGGCAGGTACTCTTATCTCTCTTCCCCATTCACACTTCAGTTACTAACATGTTTCCAGAAAAAATATGTGAATAAAAAACCCAGAGAAACTTGAAATCATCAGAAATGATCCCACAGGTGTAGATCCAGGAAACCAATCTGAAAAGCACCAGCAGTAATGCAAATCCTACATTCACGGGCAGGTAGAACAAAAGTGCAAGGACTTCCATAAAATGCAGCTCAGTCACTCTTAAAGTTAAATTCTCTTAAAATACCTACAATCAAAGCAACAAACTACAAAGCATTACCCGAAAGGGTTTCCCCACCCACCCCAGCTCCCTCCATGTTAGTCTGACAACAAGTTCACCTAGTCATCTTGAGACTCATAAATTAATGGTGTAACCAACAATGTTGACTATAGTTCAGAATAGAAGGCACTTCTTTTTTCATTCTATCAGTGTGGCAAAGAAAATATTTCAATACTGATTTCACTGCTTTTCACTGTTCATTTGCAAGAGTTTCTGTTCAACTCTGTCTGCTACCAGATTCAGGTGACAAGCCCGAAGACCTTTTATTAAGTCATCCACCTTTGCATCTTTTCCCTTCCACTTCTGCCATTCTCTGAGTGACTTAAACACTCGTTGACTCAATTTTTTCGGTTCGGCTTCCTCAATATTGTCAATTCTGACTTCAGGCAAGCCAAGACATCGCATCAGTCTTTTCCAGTCTTTCCCAACATTTTCACATATGACGTCAAAAGCTGCTTTCTGCAGACCTGAAAAAGCAAAACAACTTATTAATAGAAAACGAACAATGGATTTGCAGGCATAACTCATAAGAGATTCAGCATCTGACTGTGGGCCTGCGCACATACCAAAGATCACCCCATGACTGGAGAAGCACAATTACGAACACTGGACTCCTAAGTGACCACGAGGTGGGGAAGGAAGCAACTCCCACCCTGAAAAGGGGCAGCAGCTCTGCGCGCACTTCAGGGCTGGCCACGCTCCTTGGCAGGAGCAAGCTAGGAAGTGCAGCTAGCAGGGTCCCCACGGCCACTCCTCAGCTGGTCACTTGGGACGGGGTGGGGGTGCCTATATTTGTTATGATTATTTTCCACCTACGTTTTTCATTCGGGTCTGGCTGACCAGAAGCGTTGGCTTCGCCTTCCTCTACGAACTGCTCCAGCTGCTCCACCAGGTCGAGCCGCTTGATGGCGCGCAGCAGGGTCACCAGGAGGTCGACATCGTTCTCGGTGATGGCCCGCTGCTCCAGCAGCAAGGCGAAGAGGTCCACGGCGCTGCGCACCCCCTCCAGCTTCCGTTTGGGGATCTTGTCCCGGCACAGGAACTTGAGGGAGCCGACCTCGCTCTCCGTCATGCCCGAGGAGAACGAGTGCAGGAGGCTCAAGAAGGGATCCATGGCGCCGGGAAAAGGGGCGCCCTCCTCTGCCTCCCTAGGCGCGCCCAGGCCGCCCGAACACCTTCGAACCCATCCCTTCCGGTCACACGGGCCGCCGAGATGAGCCTACATGGCCCGGAAGTCACGTGGCGGTGGGCCGTTGGGCGGCCGTTGGGCGGGGCGTTGGGCGGGGCGATGGGCGGCCGTTGGGTGGGGCGCTGGGCGGCCGTTGGGCGGTGCTGAGGTGTGGGGCGGGAGAGGCGCCGCGCACGCAGGCGTGGGGAGCGGGAGCTGTGAGGAGAGGCGTGGGGGGCCCCCGCGCCTCCGCCTCTGCGCCCCGAGGCGCCTCCGCCCGTGCTGCCCCTCCGCGAGGGAGCAGCCTGCCATCCCCTCGCGCCTCCTGGTACACGGTTTAGTGCGATAGCAGCCTCCTGGTACACGGTTTAGTGGGATAGAAACTGGCGCTGCCTGCGCCCTGTCCAGAGCCACCCCTGAGGCCCATTGGGGCGCTGGGCGGACAAGGAGTGCTCTCAGGCTGCCCCCAGAGACTCGAGCTTTTCCCTAGAAACATGGTCCTCTAGCACATCACTTATTGCTCACAAAGATTAATCTGCATGTGAAATAACTCTGGACCTTTTAAAAAGAAGAGATAGGGCAGACTTGAAGTCCTTGTACTTCAAAGCCAATTTTTATACAAGATGAATGGTTGAGAACTTGTCTTAAATGTGGGAGTTCAAGTTTGTCCCACTGATCTGTAGGTCTTGGAAATTCAGAACAGCCATACAGCTTCTCCTCACAAGACGCTGTAGGTGCTTGAGGGCTTTCCTTGTTCCTTCGGTGAACACTGGCATGTCAATACCTCAAGCTACCCCCATTACTAAATTCTTTCTGGTATATCCTTTAATTTATTACTGCTGCAGCACACAAATAGAACTGTGGTCCTGGCCATAAAGAGATTACAGTCTCAGATACACAGGCTTAGGCGTTATCACTTTCCGCATCTCTTCCTTCTCCGGTCTCACAT
Source organism: Nothoprocta perdicaria (assembly GCF_003342845.1). Lineage (NCBI taxonomy): Eukaryota > Metazoa > Chordata > Aves > Tinamiformes > Tinamidae > Nothoprocta > Nothoprocta perdicaria. Next base: position 3,840,091 of record NW_020454649.1, read on the forward strand.
TGCAGCTTGAAGAGCAACTCCTACTCCCCAAACATTTACAAAACTCCCACAAGCACAAGCCCTCCTTAGACAGAGCCGCTAGATTTTCAGCATCCTGTTTCAATCTGTTTCGTGGAGCCAATCTTGTGCACGATCAAGAAAATGAGCATCTGGGACTATAGGCCCCAATCTGTACACCCAGAAGGGTAGCCACAAGGGTATGAAAAGAATGTGCACTTCATACTAAATACCAAATTAGTTTCCTCTATTGTCCTCCCAGGTTATATGAGCACTGGACAACATTGTCTCCTCCAAAGAAGCATTCCCTTAAAGTTGTTTCCTCTGCTGTGGCCTTAGCAATGCTTTCTTTGATTTTGATCAGCTAATCCCCACATTTATGATGAACAATGGGGCTTCTATCGGCCTGCTCTTCTTTTCCTCACACAGGAATGATAACAGGTCTTCTAATCATACAGATTTTAAAAGATCCGTAAAGTGCAGTCTTTCACATGAAATATTTAACCTGTTTAAATGAGAGATTCTGTGGAGCCTGTAAATGCAGCAAATTGGAGGGAATTAACCTCCAAGCTGTGAAAGTAGACAGGGAGGAACTGGCACGGAATATCTGAGCTGGGATGAGATGAGCCTGTGTTATGTGAGGGAAGTATTTTGTTTCTATAGTCCTGAAGATACTTTTATCAGAAGAAGGGAAAAAGAGGGTAAACAGGGATAATATGATGCCAAATAAAATCTGTATTTGCTATGTGTGGATTAATTTAGAATGAACGTATAAGCCATAGTAACACTAGTAGCAAGACAGAAGTCTAAAATCCAATTAGTTATCACCTCATCTTATTTTTGCAAAGCAAGATGAGATACAAAGAAGTGTGTGCATGGTGCACAGCTTGTGCTTAGCGATGTCAGTGGCCGCATTCAGAGACAAGGCTACCTGAAGGAAGCCTGAATCAGCATACTTTGTACCTTTCTGGCTCCCTTGACATACAACTGAACGCAACATAAATTTAAGTTGTAAGAGGTTCTTATGAACTTGGCCAAATTCAACATTGGCATATGAGGAGATGTGAAAGCAGTTCCATACATCAGTGTAATTCTAAGACAATCTACATTAGCAGCAAATAAGGAACTTGAAGATATAAATCATCTAAATCATCACTTAAATACTTTTGAACTTACTTCTTATGTCTGTCATGGTGATTTAGTAATCCCTTTTATTATGTCTGTATCTGATATTAACTCTGCCATTCACAGATGAAAATACTGAAGCAGCTTGCTTTCCTCTCATTATTTCCTCCCAAGGCAATTCTCACGGGTTTAGTGAAGGAAGTGTTTGCCAGGGTCAACACATCATAACTGCACCACATCAGAATAAAATTTAATAGGAACATTTTATTAAACCAGCTCTGATTGCAGTGGAAGTTTCCCAGAAATTAAGTGCTAAGAATGATTCTGTTACTAGCCAAGTAATTTATAGATTTCCTGGGGCAAAACGATTCCATCCAAAATACAGCAGAGGGAGCTCAAAGCTTTGGAGTTTCTGGATTGAGTTTTTTGACTTCGTGATCTCCACTGAAGGAGTAGGGCAAAGAGAGCAAACTGATTCACTTCTGCCGTAACTTCTGTAACGTGTCAGTCAGCAGGACACACAGGCAACAAACAACCATTCAGAAAATGTAGCAGCAAAGCAGCAAAACGTGTCACAGTCTTCCTCAGGGCCTATGCGCAGATACGTTGTGTGAATAAATATGGGATAGCTGAAGGGTTACTTGGAAGGGTTCGTGAGTTATTAAATAGCTGCTTTTGAGAGTGGTATATTAATCTATATGCCTTGAATAAAGGTTTAATAAAATAAATGTTGCTCAGTGTAACCACAGGTGATGCACTGAAACTTTGGAAGATGCTTTGTATTTTCCAGCCGAATAAACTGAGAGATCTGTCTGGCTCTTCTTAAAATAAAGTCGTATTCTAATCTGCTACAGCATTGTGAATATGTGTGATGATTTCTTTGGAGCTGTATTCCAATCCATTTGATGTAATCTAATTTGCTAATAGTGCTCATTAGCGAGTATTTGAATTACTAAATCCAGCTTTGATGACTTATGTTTTCTCGATTACTGTCAACTTCCTTGTGATGTGACAAATAGCTTTCTGTAAATATTAATAACTCCTCTTTTCAGTCAGTCTCTCTTCTCAAACAATGGATGTGCTTGTAGAATCATAGAAACATTATGGCTGGAAAAGAACTTCAAGATCATTGAGTCCAACCATAAACCACCATCCCTGTCCCTAAGTGCCATGTCCCTAAGTGTCCCTAAATGCCTCATTACATGTTCTGTGAACACTGCCAGGGATGGTGACTCTACCACTTCCTCAGGCAACCTGTTCCAGTGCTTGACTACTCCCTCTTATCCTATGGGTATTTATTCTGGAGCAGAGATTGACCCCCATTTCACTACAACCTCCTTTCAGGTAGTTGTAGAGAGCGATAAGGTCTCCCCTGGGCCTCCTCCAGACTAAATAACCCCAGCTCCCTCAACTGCTCCTCATCGGGTCTGTGTTCCAGCCCCTTCACCAACTTAATTGTCCTGCTTTGCACACTCTCCAGCTCCTCTATGTCTTTCTTGCAGTGAGGAGGCCAAAACTGAGCACAGTATTCAAGTGTATTGTAGTGTAGTGTTGACACATTAGAAATAGTTTGTAAACTGTTTCAGGTACTGCTTGCAGTGTAACCACTTCAGCGTGGTGGTGAGCCTGCTCCAAGTCAGAGATAATAATGAAGATATTCACAGAAAAGCCCTCTTTTTTTTTTTTTTCTGATGCTCATGGTCATAGATAGGCTCAATGGCACCTCTTGTGACTTCACAGTCGTACTGGTTGTCAAGAGGGAGTTCAGCTTCCCAGAGAATTTTCTTGGTAAGTGGAAGGAAGAAAGAGAAGATCAAAATTCCAGACATTCCTTTGTGATAAGTCAAATCAATATGCCGTTGAATACCTTGCATATGGATTGCACACTGCTTCCAAAAGACCTGCAACTAGAGAAGGACAAGAAGAGAGAGCTCTTGCCTCTTTGACCTCATGAACAAGAAAACGTCTGGATGCAGTTTCTAACTGCCTGAGTCCTTAGAAGTAGGAGTCTTCCTGCTTCTTTCTGTAGGTATATTCTCTTTAAATGAAGCACCTTTGACAAGCCATTTTCCCAACTTATCAGACAACTAAGTAACAAATTACCAGGGGAGAATTTAAAACTCTCATCAGTGACAGTTCCGAAGAACAGGTTAGACGGACCTCTTGGCATAGATTACATGCACTTAATCTCATCTCAGAACAGGGTTGGGAAACTACTTATTTCTTGAGGTCCAGTCAACCATACACTTGTTTTATTATAGGTTCCATTCAGTCTCAAGAGCTTTAGAAGCACCTCCATTTTCCTTAGTTGATCTCAAGGGAAAGAAAACAGGAATATTAAAAACCTGCAGCCCCTCCCTAGTAGTTTTACTGGGCAGTAACGGGTTTTTCTTTTTCACTTTTTAATCCCATGGTGTTCCATAAAATGTTCCATAAAATGTATTCGTATGCTTCTTTCAATAGCTCTTCCATTGTTTGCAAAATCATAAAATGTATATTTTCACAAATAAAATGTAGTTTCTGTAATTTTTTATTATGGATAAGCTGATGTGCCCATGTTTCTTTTGTTACAATCTCTTCCTGTTGCTTCCATGAGTAAGGTAGAAGATAGTCGACTTTGGTAAAGAAACTATTTGTGAAGTGACTTAGGTCCTAGGAGAAAACTGTCCATAGAAAAAGGGACTTAAAAAAATATCAAGTTGTTGTGGGTTGAAAGAAAGAAAATTTGAAGCAGACTGTGGGAAAAGCAAATAAGTATTGAAAGAAAGCGAACTACAGCATGAGTAGGTTGTATACAGATAAAGGATCTGGCCAAGTAACAACAACAACAAGCAATAAGTTGTTAACAGATGCTTGAACTTAATATTGAAACAGAAGAAGTGTTGATATAATTCTGTTGAAATAATTCTGCTATGTTATTGTTGGCAGGAGAAGCAAGTTTAACTTCAGGGGAAGGGTAAATTGTAGACTTTTGTTTATTTTGCCCAACTGAAAACCTCTAACTTGACTTTTTACCTACTTTTGTAGGGAATTTTCATCATACCCTGTAAGCATTAGGCCATCCAGACAAATGTTTCACACGTCAATAAAATGATATGTATATATTAGACCAGCACATCTTATTCATTTCAACTTTATTCATTAGTTGAGCTATATAACGCCAATTTTTGCCCTTGGAAAAGCGAAGAACAGAAAAAGATGGGTTGTCTGTACAGGAATGTTATAGTGAAATATAGAGGGAGTTGGTTTAAAAAGAAAAAGAAAAAGAAAAAGAAAAAGAAAAAGAAAAAGAAAAAGAAAAAGAAAAAGAAAAAGAAAAAGAAAAAGAAAAAGAAAAAGAAAAANAAAAGAAAAAGAAAAAGAAAAAGAAAAAGAAAAAGAAAAAGAAAAAGAAAAAGAAAAAGAAAAAGAAAAAGAAAAAGAAAAAGAAAAAGAAAAAGAAAAGAAAAAGAAAAAGAAAAAAAAAAGCTAGCTAACTATTGTTTGCTCTCTTTCTGGGCACTTTCTATGATATCCAGCAGAAATGAGATGAAGCTAACCTGAACAAGGACATTTGGTGTCCACAGCCTTGGGGTTACCTACAGTAGACATGTGAAGTAGCTACTCTGTCAATGTCTTCACAAAGATAAACCTGCAGAAAAACATGAAACAGTGACACCAAAGCTTGTGTTATTCCATGCCAAGGCACGTTCTCTTGCTTGTCTTCTACAGTGCCGTGCAGATATATTACGTGGGTCTGAGGACAGAACCTCGGGACTGGTGTTGTTGACAGGTCACGGTACCTAAGTAGCTTGTTAGTCCAGCACTTGGAGATAGAATCATAGAATCACAGAATGCTTAAGGTTGGAAGGGACCTCCGAGGTCATCTAGTCCAACTCCCTTGCACACGCAGGGTCACCTAGAGCACGTGGCACAGGGCTGCGTCCAAGTGGGTCTTAAAGATCTCCAGAGAAGGAAACTCCACAGCTTCTCTGGACAGCCTGTTCCAGGGCTCTGTCACCCTCACTGATAAGAAATTTTTCCTTAAGTTCCTGTGGAACTTTCGGTGCTTCAATTTGTGGCCATCGTGCACTGAAGCCCATGCTCCATTGTGCAGCAAAGATGTCCTCTGTGACCAACTGAGAATGAAGCAAAAGAAGCTAGGATAGAATCTGGAAATTACTGTTCATCTAGGGATACAATTCTGCAGTTCTGACTGCTGGATTCCAAAGCCAAGGTTAATTAATTCCTGCAGAGTGCATGCACATGCTCTCACTTTTCTTGAACTGTTGTATTTCCAGTCTCAAGCCCAATAAAAATAAGAAAAGGCAGATACTTACCACATAAGATTTGTTTTAATGAATAGTAGAAAACATTATTTGTCTCCTTCTTTGCATTGTAAAATAAAGCATTCTGAGCAGCTTTGAAAACAGTCAGTATATCCTACAATTAATTATTTTGCACTAAACAGATCAATTTTGCGCTTAGTTTGCACCACTGGGAATTGCTTCTTATAAAGGTGTGCAAAAGTCCCATACCCTGGAACTTCATCTTCCACAATCCTGCCCTTATCCTCACGGAGTACGATAGCACTCAGGTGGCTGCTATATTGCATCCACCTTTGAAAATGTAATGTCAGGCATTTTTGCCTGTGAATATTCCTTCTCTTATCTCTAGAATTATCGGACTCTCTTTTGGGCCTGGTCATTGCTACTCTGCACTTTTACTGGGGAAACTGTAAAAATAAAATACTCCTCTGAACAGGTTTATGCATCCATTTTGCATAATGGCCCATTCACAGATCAGAAAACATTTCATCCTCCAAATGTCTTCCAGAGCTATTAAAATTCCTCTTTAATAGTTTCTTTTTTTAAAACAGTGTGGCCACATACTTGCCTTCTTCATTTTTTTGAGTTAAACTCAGGTGCAGTCCGCTTACTTCATTGACTATAGATAGCAACAAACCAAGAGGGAGATGTATTTCTTAAAATCAGGTGTTAATTCAGGCATGTGTAGCAGCAGAACTACTATGAACTACTTACTAATTAGAGGAAAGCTGAGGAGACTTTGCTTTTTCCTTTCAAGTGTGCCGCTATGCTATTTCCAGTGTGAGTCACTATCTCACTTTTTATTCAAATTAGAAGGTGTAAATTTTTTTTCAAACCTGATTAGAGCAGGAGTGCCCAGTCTGCTCAAACACAGCACCATTATAATCTGAGAAAGTCATTTCCTTTTAAAACATGGATTGTTGTAGGCAAACATTAAGTGATACAGGATATGACTAGGCTAGTTACTCATAGGAATTGAAAGATAATAAATAAGCAAATCTACTTTCCTCATGCACCTCCCTTGATCCTTGGTGGGGGGGGGGGAAAGTATTATTTTCTGCTTTCTAAACAATTTAGTTTGAGCTAGTCCCTAGTGCTTTATTCAGACCCAGATACAGATTAGTCTTAACCCACAATTTGGAATTCATTTGCATACACAAACATGAAGGAAACTTGCTGTCTTTCTTCCCAGAGATGAAAAGTCCGGGAAGGAGTGCGATATTCAGAGACCAATGAATCAATAAAATACAAAACACAGCGTTTATATCTTTTGCCCACTGTGCGTACAGTGAAAAGTAAGGAAAAGCTACATGTACTACAGGAATATCTGCCTACCCTCAGAAGAAAGAACATGATGCATTCTTTTTTTTTTTTTTCCAGCCTGCTGAGATTTATTACTTGGCCACTCGATGGTTAATTACCTGTGCGTAATTATACTTTTCTACCTACTGATGGTACTAATGATTGAAGATTAATACACTAAGAAACGTGAGATGCTTAGGTAAAGGCAGGCGCCCCCAAGGACGTGCCTGCTGTGAGAGCGCTCCTGTTCTCCTTCACAGCCACTTACTTGCATACTTTCTTTGAGGTTTTAAACCATGGACACTTAGCTACTACAGAATTAAAAGGCCTGTAATAAACTGGAGACTGACTTCAATGTTGGAAACAGTATGAGAGTTTATAAATTCCTCTGATCCATGTTAAAAATAAGTATGCTCTTGGACGGACATATGAGAGAGAATATAATTGCATTAGTCTAAACAAAAAGGCCTACTGGTGCCTATGAGGGCTTAGAGAGCATGTCTCAGGGAGAAAAAAAAGATGACAGTTAGACTGAAATCAAAATCAGTACGCCAGAATTTAGGCTTCATCAATGACCAAAATGATGCCAGATTGCACTATTTGGGTAATTGTGTCTTTCTGGGTCAGTGAAATAAAGATACCTTTTGAGTGGAAAAGATGGCTGGCATAGGAAGAAGTGTTATGAAAGTACCACATAGCAAATGCTATTTTTTTTAATTGAAATTGGAACCAATCGTTTTATAAGCAATGCCCAAGAGTTTCATGAGACTTTATTGAGTCTCTGAACTCAAAGAGAAATCAAAGATTGAAGTCAAAGAGAAATGAAAAAAATATTTTCTTTGGCTTGAGATGGCCTTGAATGAGGCTGCACTCATGGTATGAAAAATTAAGAAAGAGTTTAAGTTAAAAAAAAAAAAAAAAAAARMACCCACTTCAATAGTTTTTTTTCTCAGAAAGGCCAGTTTAGCTTAAACAGAAAAAAAGAAAGAAAGAAAAAAGAAAACATCGTTTTTCCTCTCTGCTGTACTAAAAAAGGCATATTGTGCTTCGTCATGGAATAAATAGTACTCAAATGGGAAAATAATTGAACCAGAGTTAAGTTTTAAGACATAGTGCATCTTCAGTGGCAAAAGGAAAGAATTGTTTACTTTGAAATCTTCTTAGGAAAACTAAGATGAACTCAAATGATCTTCAGATTTTCCAGACAGTTCAGAGGTAACAAGATGAAAAGTGAATTGTTTCTGTTGATTATTGGAGATCACAAGAGTCAAAAAGATCATTAACAATTCAGCACCAGGGAGCACTGAGGGGTTAAAAATAGAAACGTATCTTTGCTTTGACTTGGGACTTATTCACCCTTAAGCTATTTAAGACTGCAAAATATTTGTAATACAGTATCTTAGAAACACAATGACATGGAAATCCAGAAGATTCAGGCTTGTCCTGTCAACACAATAGGGTGTGTGTGATTTCCTCCTCAAAAATACCCATTGAAATTTTTCACAGCGTTGGAGAGCATGAAGCAAGCAGTGTGTTTTAGCAGTAATTTAAGCATGTCCCATTTCCGTCTTTAATCTATTCTACTATTCTGTCTTTAGCTGCTCCTTGACTGAATAAGCTAGTACACTAATTTTCTTGATTTATATTTTAAAAAAATTCAAAGGACAGACGGAAAATTATATATATATATATAAATAAATTTTATATATATATATAAAATGAGACATATGCTAAGAACAGGTTGGAAGTTGTTCAGAAATACAGAAGCTGTTATCTTTTTTCAAACTCTGGACATAAAAGCTGCTCCATATGGTATCTGTGAGTCATATCCAAGTCTCTTCAATTGCTTGGAGTCTTGGGCTCTCCAGATTTCTGCCTCTCTGAATTAACTTCCACTGTGCTTTACTCATCTTCCATTAAATCCGTATTAGCATAATAGTTCCTTAATTTTCGATTGGTAATAGAGCAAAGCCTGTTTCTCTTTTCATCAATAATGCAGAAAATAACAACAACAACAACAACAAAAAAAAAACCCTTTGATCAAAATTGCATCACAGTAGTGCAAATGTCTTTATGGAAAACTTTTTTACAATTAATGAACTCCTACCTTTGGAGAATTATTTTGTCTTTAATAAAAACCTTTAAACTAAAATAAAAACTTTAATAACTTTAATAAAAAATAACCCAGTTACCAAATGGGCAGTGATTGATCTGCTTCTACAAAAGTTATCCACAACGATGAAATGTTGTGGAACCAAACAGTGTGTTTGACATGGGCAACATTTTGTTTGACTTACCTTGATGACACATCTTTTCTATAAAACTAAGGCCTTACCTTTATTTGGATAACAAATCACAAAACAAGCACATAATACAAAACTGGCTTTGGTGTGATTACTCATGCTCTGAGGGAAGTCTTTTGCCGGATATCTTGTACCTACCTCCTAAAAGTAAACAGTTGAGAGATCCTGAGAGTAGTCTAGGAATAGGTTTTCATATTTGTGATCCTGGGACAGAATTCCCACAGAGACGAGCACATCTAATGTGGGCTCATCTTGTCCCAAAACAGGTGTCTAAAGAAGCCAGAGTGCTGGATTTGCACTCTAAGCTAGGAAGATACCTACAAATGTATTATCTATTATTCAAGAAAAAACTAAACAAAACAAAAAATACCCACCCACAACCTCTCAGTTTTGGCCTCTACTATCTGAGTAGATAAGGTTCACTGTGAATGGTATCAAGGAACCGTTTTATTCAAACTGTGACATGATTAGGTTTGTAACTCAGATCTAGTAATCACGTTTGCATTATTGGAGCACAAGAATCACTGGAAATGGAACCTGTCTCATGAAGCCTTTGCATATTTAAGTATATTTCCAACAAATATTCAAAGAAAAAAAACAATTGAAGAGATTTAGTATATATTTACTTTTCTTAAAAAATGATTCCATGAAAGAGTCTTACTGTTATCTAAGTAGTAATACAGTTTTTATATACAAAATTCCATTTCAAACATTTTACTGTACAAAAGAAAGTATATAAGCAACTGTTAGTATTTCATGATTTCAGCAAATAAAGAAAAAATTCTGATACATATGTGTTCAGTATATAGTTTTACTATTTACAGGAATGTCAGTATTAAGCTGGGAACACTTTTAGATAAATATTTACAGATGAAATTCCTTTAGCAGAAATTTCCTAATATTTGCCTTCAGAATAGGTAGTTCATACTTGACTTTCTTGTAGAGCTTTCAGACTACAAAGGAATGAAAGGAATAATATTTTTCCAACAGAATTTGTGGACAAAATTCTGCTTAATTTATTCACATTCACCGTTCTTTTGCAGTCAAGGGGTCTGATCTTGTAAACATTTATTACCAGGCATAATGCTCATCATGTGAATAAACTGGGCAGGATTTGGCCCTATAATACTAAACTATCCTAAGTTATAAATTTTAAAAATAGTGACATTCCTGCAAGTCAAAATACAACAGAAACGAGAGTTAGCAAAATATAAGCCCTTTATTAATAAAAATCTTTGGTTGGATCAACATTTTAAATTAGCTTCAAGAGTATTTGGTTAATATCTTTCTTCCACATAATTTCTTCTCTGGTGCCTTCTTTGGACAGATAACAAAAAAATATCAGATTCATCACATACTTTAAAACAAATAAATATAGCAAAAAGCTAAATATGGCATTTTTAAGGTTCTAGCATTAATCTTTAAATTAGTTTGGCAAAGAAAAAAGAAATGGAAGAGAAACAAGCTTTACTTGAAAACAGTCTCGACGTTTGGTTTTGCAACAAACCGTACAGTAGTTAGACTTTAAAGAACATCTTTAGATTTTATTCTTCAGTTTTATCTTTGTTATGTAAGTGCCATTGACAAGACAGCAATAAAAGAAATGAGATTAATTGCACCAATATTACTCAGAAGTGCAGTTTATCATTGACAAAGCAAAACTAAAATGTACGATACATGAAAAGAGTTGCACTGATGAGATTTAGATAGGCTTCATAATTAAGAGCTTTAGACTTACACTTTAAGGAACTTTCTTGTACAAAAGCTAGAGTATTTTAAGACAAAATAAAAGTCCTGTAACTGAAGGTCTGGTCCTGTAGCCCCAATGCAGGCAAAACTTCCACTGAAGACAACATCTTTGGATTTACCCCTTTTGGCATAGCTTCTGGGAGATGCCATGCAACAGAACAAGTCTGAAGGGGCAACTGGCCAAGAAGAATGGGTGCAGACTGCCTTCTCCCACAGAAAACAGAGGACTATAGGGAAAAACCTGGCTAAGGAAGGGATGTGCTACTATAGCGAGGAAAAATGTGTGACTCCTTAGGAACAACAGTGTCCAAGTTCTAGGCAGGGCAGTGAGAGACACTGAAGCTCTGCATGTGCTCATTAACTCAGGGCAGTTAACAATGCGCTATGAGAGTCTACCTGCTGGGAGGTCCTCAGGAACTGGGCTGCTGCCACATTGCTACTCGTACATCTCAAGGGGCTCACTCAAATGCCTATGATGTGGGCTGGGGCACTTGGGTAGTTTCATCCACATTAGCTGTTTGTTGGTAAAAACAGCTTTTCCAGTAAGCGAGCAGCTTTCCATGGTCACAGAACTGGGGTGAAGATAAAGGCATTCAATTTTGTTGCAATCTTCTGAGGTTTCTGAGCACCCCACACATTTCCTTCTCCCTACACCTTAGCTGACTCAATGGCAGCTTTGCTCGTCTTGGACCTGTGGGTTCAAATACAGAAGTCTGCCAGCAGAGCTAAACCATATCTTCAAAAGTGAATTAGCCTGGTGAGCTTAACAGCATTTCTCTCTTCCTGCCAAAGGGAATACTAGGGTACACTGTAGAACTGTCTTGCACATACTTTGCAGAGTTGCGCCCCAGACCTTCAAGCCTGGGGTTCCAAAAATATGTTATTAGTAGTATTATTACTTAAAATTTACCTTTTACTTAATAGGCTAAGGTCAAATTCTCAGAGAATATCTCTATTAAAATGTACTAAGTATCTGCATTTATTAATGCACACCAACATCAACAGTGTTATCTAACAATGAAATATAAAAATTCCCTGCGTTACTGCTTGTGCAAAAGGAAAAAAATAAAAATAAAAGATCTGAAATAGAACGTGGTCCTCCATATTTGCAAGAAGAGCATTTCTCACAAAGAGGGGCGCAAAACTGCAGCACATCCTTAAGCATGCACCAGGTTGTCCATCATTAACCAAGTCCTGTCTTTTCCATGATGGCCTGTTCGTCAGTGGAATGCCCCAAGATGCTCAACTCCCTGCTCTTCTATACGTCAACAGGATACGAGTGGCAGGAGGACAAGCTCCCACTATGGCTCTTGGAGAGTCTGGGGCTGTGACTGTTACAGTTTTCACCTTTTTTCGTGTCCTTATCTTTCCACGTTTCTAGCATTTGCAGCTTCCCTTGCTCTTCTCTCATGAAGACCTCCACCATGAGAACTTTCTCTTTATGAATCTGCTGACTAATGTCCTTGGGAATGTCTGGGATAATCCAGTCAACAAAGTCACTCATAAACATGACCAAGTTCTGAAAATGAAATTGTGAGAAAATGTCAGCAAGGTCAAATGAAAAGATGACTATGAGGGAATGGGCTATTTTCAGAGTACTTTAGAAGGAAGGACCACATTTAAGAGGGGCTCAAATGCACGTCACAAGTCTGATCCTAAGCCAGATCTACCTCAACTTCCTGTCAATACTAGAAGGGTCAGAAGAATGACAGATACAGATCTTTAATTTATGTACAAATCTCAAAGTCATTTAGAAATCTGAAGGAAATACTAAAATTGATAAATGTCTCATGAGTTTTACATTAGCATGGCAGAAACAAACAAGAGGCAAAAGACTGAGGGTAACAAAAAACTTTTCACTAAAATGCTTCTAATTTAAAATCTTAATTCAAGGAAAGTGAAGTCTTTCACAGTCAGATACATTTTCTTTTGCCAAAAAAAAAAAAAAACCCTTTTAAAACAAGTTGTTTAAATAAGGCCAACTCTTAAAACCCCCACATCACAATAATCAACAAAGCTGTTATGGCTGAACAATGGAAAAAAAAGTGAAAAAATACAAGATTTTGCCATTGCATTTAAATTCAAGATTAAGATAGAAATTTGGAAACCTCATAAATTTCATAGTTTGGCCAGATCTAGAAATAACCTGGGGTAAAATTTAAAACTTCTTCAGCAAATATGTTGATGTCCTAGTGGAGAAATTGGTGGGACCTAATTAGTATCAGCCTTGTGCTTTGCTGCGCACTAAGGTCATTACACTGCTCTGCATCAAAGCGGTTCCGATCAGATGAAATTACCCGTTGGAGATTACCCGTCTGGGGTTGGGTGGGAGGAAGAAAGAGGGTGAATAAGGATCGGCAAATTCCTTTGCTATTACATGAAACAGCTGTGAAAGGAGATATTTTGTTTGCCCTAATAAATTATTTCCAAAGGTGGCCTGCCTTATTTAGCTGAAGAAACTCGATAACTCTTTCTTACAGAAAGACACAAGACACCTTTTTTATAGCAAGTACCTGCTGTATGACATACCTGGAAAACTATCACAAATGCTAATCTTGCTGCTAAGACAGCCCAGAAATCCTTTGAAATGTCATACTTGTTTTCAGACCAAGGTGGTTCTCGGTAATCTTTATATCTGCAAAACAAGACTCAGTAAATCAATGATGTCACTTAGAAATTTTAGCATACTGAGCATTTACTACTTAATAGTCAGTGAATCGAACTGTCTAAAAGCAAATCTGCTATTGCAGCACAACTGTACAAACCCCACACAAAGACGACAAAGCAGAGAGCTTCCTACAGCCTTTCTCCTTTAAACAAAATTCAATCTTAATACCCTCTGATTAGTACAGATAATATCAACTCTGCATAAAGAGGGGATAAACAAAATTTAGATGATTTATTCCCTTTCAAAAGTCATAAAAAGTGGTTTCAGGCTAAATTTGAAGGTGAAAATACTGGTCTCAGATCTATCAACTGTATAGATCTATGTAGAGGTCTATATTTTCAAGATCAGCAAAAGAAGGCGGCCAAATTCTGCTGCATAGAGAGAAGAAGAGAATTTTGCTGTGGCTTATGGAAAATCTATGAGCTAATTAGCTTGTTGGAAAGTGGACCAAGAAAAATAAAGTAAACTTAAACCACAGCATCCTGTCAATGTTTTGAATGAATTATGCCTCCATGTTTTCAAATATCATTTAAAAATCTCTCAAACATGAACTAAATGATGGAATGGGAAGGAGAAGGACACTGGGACTACAAATATATAAAACTAACAATTGTATATTGGACCATGACATTAGGGCTTTCCTTCCATAAGTTTTGTGCTAAAAACATTTCTGCCAACCCAGTTTGTGTCCTCCATGTCCTCAAAGACCCCCAGAAGAAAATTGTGAAGAGGAAAACTGAGCAAAGGCTAAGATTTGTGCAATTCTTGTTGGTTTTATCTTTCATCTCAGAATAAGACTGATTCTTCTGTTTAGCAGTCATTTCAGAAGATTAACTTGCTCTATTCTGATTTATAAAGAGCATAAATTAAAAAAAAAAACATTATATAAGCATTTTCTCCAAGTCATTTCTGTACTGTAATTTTCCTGTACACATACACACCAATTTTTTTTCTCTCATGGAATGGCTTTGCCTTCTTTGTTCCTCTCTTCTCTTTCTCATCCCCTTTTTTCCCTACAGTCTCTCTGTTCTAAGTGCTTTCACTGTTACTTTTGGCTTTAGTCCTCAATTATAAGCTTTAAAGCATTTGTTTTGAAGATGATGCATATCTAAGGAAGCCTAAGCAAAGCACAGATTTCAGCATTGACCTAGATCATTCGATAAGCTGAAATATGCAACACCAACTTTCCTTTAACTATGAAAATAACATGTAGGACTTGTTATACACATGCAAATTTCCTGTAAAACAAAATTTTGAGTGGGCCTTAAGTTCCAGTGCAGATAAAGCAGATAAAGCTGCCATTAAAACCATTAGTAATTACTACAGAATCATAAAATCGTTATGGTTAGAAAAGATTTTTAAGATTGAGTCCAACCGTAAATCCCTCACCACTCTGCCAGCTAAACTATAAGCGCCTCATCTAAATGTTTCTTGAATGCTGCCAGGGATGGTGACTCCACCACTTTCCCGGGCAGCCTGCTTCAATGCTTGACCACTCTTTCACTGTAGAAATTCTTCCTAGTATCTAACCTGAACCTCCCCGGCACAACTTGAGGCCCTTTCTTCTTGTTCTATCTATAGTTATTCTGGGGGGGGAAAAAAAAAAAGGGCCCCTACCTCACTACAACCTTTTTTCAGGCAGTTATAGAGCATGATAAGGTCTCTCCTTAGCAAACTGGGCAAAAAAAAAAAAAAATTCTTCTCACAAAATAAAAATAATCAACAGTCAAAACCCTTGCAAAATCCCTGCAAACACCAAACACAACAATGCTGACCTCCAAAATAAGCAATACTTGATGTTCAAGCTTTACAAAGCAATTGTGGTTGCTTTATCTGCAAGCAAAGTCTTCAAGGCAATGACATAAAAGGCTGCCAATGTGCTTAGGAGGTACAGAAAACACAAAAAAGGGACCTAGATTTACCCCAGGAATGGAATAAATTTGTCACATTCTTAGCTGTAGAAATACTCAAAATCAGCTATCATTCGAAAGAATACCTGCATATCTGGACCTCGTAGCCAAGATCCATAGGGTCGTTTGGAGCTGTTCCTGCTTGAAAATCGCTGACATTAAAAGAGGATAGAGTATGGTTCACGAAGCCATGCATGGTGCCATTCTCACTGTACATATACAGGTACACGAGGCGTGGAATGAAGTCAGATGTGAATGAGATCACAAATGCCTAAGCCATAAGAGTAAAAAATGAGCGCAGTATTCAGACAGTGCTTACTTAATGATATTCATGTTTTTGTGTCTTGCCCAAACAACTCTTGTGAATTAGGGGCTGCTGTATGGTGGGCGGCTTCAGAAACTAAAGGGGGAGACTGCAGCCCATGGAGCCCTAAAAATGGGGCAATAATTGCTGGAAAAAAACATATTTACTGCTAATCCTTTTGAGCAGAAGGATATTAAATGGAGCAGTTTCATGTTGGCCAAGATATCTATGTGGATAACAACTCGAACTCTTCTGCAAAATGAACCTGTCATGCCCCCCGACATCAGAGGAAAGCCAAGCCGAGTGTTGTTTCCAATTACGACTTGTCCCTGATGGATTGTATAAGCTCTGTTTGATTCATTTAGATGTGTTTTCATGTTCTGTGGACAACTTGCAGAGAATTGACTCTTTTAATGGACTTTTGCAATGCAGTAAGAATTTATTTTATGCGTTTAACTCCATCAAGATAAAAGGATGGGCAAACTGAGCCTTTTTTTAATGGATACAGAAATATTCCTATTACTTGGTGTTACTTGGTTATTTAAAATTTATTTTTTTATAAAAATGTCATCCATAAAATTCCCATTTCAGCCAATTCAATAGACCCTTCTCATTTATTATTATTATGAAACATTCTCACTGGCATAAATCTTATGTAAATGCAGAACAAACACAGTACAAAATGTTTTACTTTTTTTTTTTTTTTTTTTTAATGATAGAGGGACAGCAGATAGATCAAAGAGGGAAAAATAACACCCAAATAATGACGTAGAGAGACTACATAGAAGAAAACAAACAAACAAAATATTTCTAAAGGAAAAGAAGGGGGAAAAAAATAGGGTTGCACACTACAATCTGCAAATGGTTTAGCCATAGAACAGCAGACACAAACCGGCAAAGTGAATGGATTTCCCCACTTGGCAAGAAGGGCTTCATCCAGCCCCCAGATGCCAACAGAGGTGTTATGAGCTAACTACATACATTAATGAATATAAGAGAAAAAAGTAAAGGATAATCAGTTCACAAATGGCCACAAAATGAAGGCTTTCTGTTGAATCAAGATGTTCTGATGAAAATTGATATTAAGGGGTGTAACTACCTAGTAGCTGAGGTTGAAATAAGCAGTAATATTTTCATCCATTTCCCAAGCTGAGGGATAGGCAGTGGACACTAACATTTTTGAGGCCAGATTTTCAATGTAGGGACATGGTACTGAGATGAGCCAAACTGATTCATACTCTGACTACCTGGCCCTAAAAATCTTCTGTGGCAATAGATTTTGCCACCAAAATTAAGAAAACTTCATGATAATATCCATAATTAATAAGGTACGAAGAAAAAGTATGTAAGTAGATGGCTGTGGTCTCATTTTTGAAAGAGCAAGACTGCTTTATGAAAATTCTAGAAGAAAGCTGCAACAGCTACTGCGTGCCGAGTATTATTGCTACTACTCAGACTGCTAATAGTCTGTGATATTCTGGGAATTTAACTTTGCCTTTTTCTCTCCAAGATGCGTCAATATGCAAAACGTATCACAACTTTCAAACACTGCATTCAATTCCCTAATATTTGAGAAAAACTCTACATTACATGATTTCACTCAATTTAAGGAGTATAAGTTGAAATAAGACCTGTTGAAGAGAATGGAAGAGCTGGACTAACGTGTTAAAAGCTTTATCCGTGCAAAGTTACTTACATTTATTATGACTGCAAGCTTTCCTATACCTCTGAGGATATTATACCAGATTCCTAAGAAAGGAGACAAACATATAAACGCTGTTCCAGTCATTAGAACTAGATAAAAGACATTTTCAGTTAACAATGTTAGGAACACTTATGCTTGTGCCATAGTACATTCTTCAGTTCTCAGATAACCCTAAAGTGCTGGGATGAGTGCTTAGAAACACTGCTTGCTGCTCATAGTATAAGTAGTAACACCAAGTTTGGTAACTCCTAGTAAATTTCTTTGCTCTTGACAACTTCCTCTGTGGTACAAATAATTGAGGGGCTTTTTACCAATAGCCCAGTTAACCTCCAGTGCCCAGGAGCTAGGAAGAGTGGCTCCATCATTGCATGTGTACATTGCAATACGAGGTGGACTGTGTTGCTGTCAGTGAACAGCCACAGAGTCTGGCCCCAGTTAGGAGTGCTGCAGCTTCCAAGCTCCCAAGGTTGACCTTCATGCTGAGCAGGAAGGAACACATTTACCCACAGACATTCTGGGTTCCTCTCCTTCCTTTCCAAGTGCACTTCTGCAGCTCTGCCCAGAATAATTAAATGCAGAAATTTTTGCTTCTGCAAGACACTTGCTTTGCCAGAAAGAGCTATTGATGTGCAGGACCTTGCAACATATTTCACTGTTGCATTGATCATTTTGATTTGAAAAGTGATATTGTTTATTTAATAAAATATTAATCTGAATTTAAAGTACTGCTCTTTCCACTTTAAAAGTAAAGGCTTGTTAAATTATGAGAGTTCACAGTGTAAGGTTTTGACTTCTCCTATAAATACCTGCCTGTTAATGAAAGTAACTCAGCATAATAGCATCCTGCCATCAGTCTAGGAATAAATGAACACGGAGTAACAGCAGCAAGGTGCACTCACCTATATCCTTTGCTCTGACTGCTACCGGTCTCCTCAGCTCAGTAACAAATTTTTTTGCATCGAGACGTATTTCAATGATGTTGTTCAGCAAAGCAAACAGTGGAGCCAGGGGGAAGGACGCAACAAACAAGGTTACAAACCCAAACTGAATAACTGTAAAGGAAAAAAAAAAAAAAAAAAAGAAAAAAAAAAAGAAAAGAAAACAGTTCCAATGGATGTTGTCTGTATTTGTCAAGTGCATGCAGCATCATGTCAGTGCTATTCCCCGCAAGCTGCTGCTTGCTGGGAGGCTAACCCCTATTTTCCATGTTGGACGCAGCTGGAGCGACCGTCACTCCAGGTGGATGCTCTAGGGCCAATGGCCCCTCTTCCAAAAGCTGGGGCTCGTTCAGGCAGGACAAAGTAACCAGAAATGCAGGATCTAATACCACGGCCTCATGGGCAACCTGGTGCTCTCAGCTTTACACCATGTGCTGCCCTCCAAGCCAGACAGGGCAGGACTGGGGCCAGAGAAGCAGCACTGAGTGAACAGTGGTCCCAGCAACCTTCTCCCGCAGGCACAACGAGCAGAGCACAGGGTTACAGGAGCCCCTCTGCGTTATCGAGGCCTGTCACCTGCTGCCTGCGGGGACCATATTAGGTCTTAGGTGAACTTGATGTGCTCCACCAGGCAGGCTTTGAGCCCTCACTAATCCCCATGGAAGCTTTCTCTTCTGAAGTTCAAAAACCCTCCTCATGCCAGCCCAAAGCTGTTCGTGATTATATCTAACTGTTGTCCTGTTAACCCTGCTCATTAGTTTACCTAAGTCTTCATCCTTCCTGATGTTAACCTACTCTATGTATTTAGAGGGAGTGATCTCTAGCTCCCTTGATCTGTCCTTCTGCTTTCTAAAAGAGGACGGGATCCTTTTGGTGCGCTCACAGCAACCTCTCTCCTCCTCTGATCATTCCGGCCGCCTTCCTTGCACCTGTTCCAGCCTGCGCTCTTCCCTCCCGAGTGTGGGTGAGAAGAGCTCTGCAGAGGGCTCGAGCTTAGCTCGATCTTACCCCTGCTTCGTAAGTGACATTACCCGCTCTCTGTCCTCGCTGGAAATAACTCCCAAGCTTGCTACGTCTTGGGATCACATTTGCTTTTGTTTCATGAGTGTATCATGTTGATAACGTGCTCGTGCTCTTACTGTTTCAGCTCAATCATTCTCTTCCTCTGTTACTTCCAACTACTGATGTAACTAATTGAATATATTCTTCGGAATTGATAACTTTTGATATCAATTATCAATTGATAATTGATATAGTACGGGATCATGAACATGACATTGCAAGTTCAACCAGGCTGCAGCTGATGGTTGGCTGAAATGTGCTACGGTCCTAGGGTATACCCTTTAATAATTAGGTTAACATACAACTTATCCACTGCCTACCAAATCTGCAGTTGAAAAATCTCCCAATTAATCAAATTAATTATGGCTTAAAATGTCTCCTTTCCACCTCACTCACTCATTTCCATATATTCAGGGGTAAGTCCAGCGAAAGGTTCCAGGTTATAGTCCACCTCATAACGTTGCTTTTTTTTCACATGCTCTTCATGATCTAGAGAACGTCGACGCTTTAATTTCATGTATCTTATAAATTTCTTCATTTTTCTGGAAGAAATGGATTGATGCAGTTAACATGCTATTCAGGTTACAATGTCTTTGCTCAAATGGGAGGATTGACAGTTATTTTATATGAACAGACACAATGAGCTCTATGTATAGGTCAGCCTTACCCTTGATGTTATAGCCTTGCCTGACAATACTGTAGAAGAGACATACATAGAGCAAGAAGAGCCTTATTGTAAAGACCTTTTATGAAGCCTACAAAGCTGATTTATATCAACAGGCAGCTAAATACACACTGTATTGTACACATATAAAAAAAACCTGTGTGACTTACGGGATGCCAATCTCAAATAAGTTGTTCTGAATCAGCTGTTTGCCCAACATGATGATACTGAGCTGGATACACAACTCCATCAGACAGCCACCAGGAGCACACTAAAATGGACAGAAGAAACATAGATCTTTGTGATAATGAAAGGTGCCGTTTCCAGGTGCCTCGGACAGGGTAAAATGCAATTACCTCCTCCATGCGGAAGGAGTGGAAAATGTAGACATAGTCTCCTGGACGTCCAACAAATCTAGAACATAATGGTTAGAATTAAAAACCTCTTATATAGCGTATTTTTCATAATTGATGCTTGAAGTAGTTGTTTCTTTTTCAAAGCAGAAGTGCTAACTTGCAGTTTTTATTGAGTTGTTCATGTGCCTCCCTCATTTACAGGCATATTTTTGCAAAAGTCAGGCATTCAAACTAGCTGTGGGCACTCACTGCACAGCTGCTTCATTAGCCAACAGATTTGGATGTATTGCTTTGGATATTTTCGTGCTGGTTACAAGAGCAGAAGTACTATTTTCTACATCACAAAATTAGAGCATGATAAATAGACAATGCCTGATAGGGCATTATATCTGAATGTACAAAGTTAACTCGGAAAGATGACCTTAACAAATTAGAAACTGCATAATCACATAGATCACTGCTTTATCCCATACGGCTGCAGGGTTTTTAATTCCATACTGAGGAGTTTCTAGACCACACTTATTTTATTACCCAGACCTTTTCTCAGATCCAGCTAGAGCTGCCTCACAAAAAAATCCCAAGTTGAAAACCTAAATAGCACCCTCCAATACTCACCGGCCTTTGAAAAAAGCGACATAGAAAATGGGCGTATAGGCATTGACGAATTTCAGGAGGAAAGCCTTAAAAATCAGACGCTCTTCAAAATTCTTGTCGGTTTTTGGAACCTCTGGAAACCATATGATATAAATAAGATTTTTTAAACGATTATCCTACCTAGAGCATTTCGAAATCCTGTAAATGTGGACTTTGGAAACTGTCAGTCACTTTTTAATTAAAAAGGCATATATATCTTTGTAGTGTTAAACCAATTTGGCCTTATTGAGCCCAGTAGTAAATCCAGTAAGAATCCTACTGCTCAGCTGAATTGCAATAATAATTCCAATTTCATTTCACATCTGGATGACCTGCACAAACACAAGCATTTGCCCATTCTGCAAACAACTATCTGAAAAATTTTATGGGCCTTTTGTCACTGATATTTATGAAAACCATTCAGAATATTTTTTCTGTAGTGCTTTTTGCATTCAGCTTTTCATTTCTTAACATGACTTATGCCAAAGAAAATTAAATTAGCAATTGTGTAATATAGAAGAGTCCAGTTCAAGTTCAAGATTAGATACAGGAATTTCTGCTGCATCTATTTCACCCATTATCTGGCTAGAGATGAGTGCTACCACAGCTGGAAGAAAAGCTCCCAAAATAAAGCTGAGCCTATGTGCCCCTTCATATCTTTAAGTAACTGGAAGAATTTGAGCCCTAAATTTTAATTTCCTGGATTTGCTTATGAGTTTGACATTAGTCGTAATGGCAAGTCCTCTCACTTATAATTTTGCTAACAGACATGCGTGGAGGACTAGAACCTACCGATCTGAGTGAGCCACCTTGCTATGCAGCCATACACCTCATCCAGGATGATGATGACGACCAAATTGATAATGACAGCGGTGGCAGTGACGGTGACCCTGACGCTTGACCGGCCAGATGGAGTTGAACTGATAGCTAAGGCTGCTGCAGTTGAGATCCTGTATATTATGACTCCAAACACGATAGCAAATGTCAGCCCAACCTGCAATTAAGAATAGCAAAGTTTCTTATTAAAAGGAATAACTGTAGTTCCTTCATACTAGATTCAGCCATAATCTTAACAGGATTCCTGATCATATCCCAACTTAACTGACTTAGAAAAAGTCCTTGTAATCAGGACTGAAATTTACTATGTCATTTCTTAATAACCCTTCAAAATAAAAATTAAGCCATTTTCTAGACCTGTTTACTTCAAAATCCTTGTTCCATCAATGGTGGTAGTAATATCCATCCACCAAGTGATGATCCACCATATCATCACTTTCAGATATTTCTTCACAAATAGCAGATTGAATTTAGCAATTGTTAAAACATTTTTCAATTATAAAACAGTAAAAGGTGTGGACTTTTTTCTGTGGGGAAAAAGTCATCGCAAACCATATCAATCTGGTGGCCTGTCATCCCTTCACTGATATTTGTATCCATTCTGCTCTAAACTTTGACTCAGTAGCATACATTTCAGATGTTCTTACCATGAAGAGAATGCCAACAAAGTTAGTGAAATAGGCAGGAAAACGATCCTTCCACGTGAGTTTTTCTTTATCTGTCTAAAATACGGAAGAAAAAAAAAAAGTTGAAATTAAACAAAGACAGAGCAGCCATAAAGATCTCTTCTATTTGTGCATGTGAAATAACAGAGAAGAACTACAAATACACGTTCAGTTAGCAAACACAAAGACACAGTGTTTACAGCTACACTTTCAAACAGGAGAACTGTTTACTTCTTATCTAGGTTCAAGTTGGCCAAGCATCTGAACTGAGACAAGAAATCAAACAGCTTTTTCTAAATACCCTTTGAAATAATTGTGCAAATACTCTGTCATTTGTGAAGTAAGATCTCTTCCACTGTTAAATACCACTTTTTTCCGCCTCCCCCCCCCGGAAAAACTCACCTCCCTACCCTTTTCCTTGCCAGATAATATTTGAGGCCTGCATTTACACAACTGGTGCCACTGAAATACAGGCTCTGTGTGTGCTAGAAATCTGAAGGATCAGAGCCCATGAGTCAGGGACGATTTTATTTTGCTGTGTGATGGACTTCAAATTGCTTCATTAGCAGTAACCTGAAGCACCCAACTATCCACACCGCGCTCAGCAGAACGCTGTCATAGATGTTAATGTGGGCAGGTAAAATTACTCTCTATGGGATATCCTAAATGCAGTCAACCACTCCTTGCTTTTCCCATTCTCAGCTTGGGTATGGGAATCTCCTTCCAAGTTATATTGCTGGATCTGAGTTCTTTCATAAATTTTGAGGCTGCAAATTGTTTCTAAACACCATAAATTAAACAACAAAGTAACATGACAGAAGGCAAAACACACGTTGTAATGAATGCAAAAATATTACTCTAAATTCTAAAAATATCATTCTAAATTCGCATCTTAGCACATGCAGGTTATCTCAGAAAGGAGCAAGCAACAGTAAAAGCGCACAGCCAATGCTCCAACGCCAAGTACAACATTCATCCAACCTTTGGAAGCCAAGATTAGCCAAGCAGTGCCATTCCCAAAGCACAGAAATGGTGACTAGGAGGGTGCTGAAAGGGCAGAGGAATAACAAAAGCTCCAGAACTAAAGGCAAATACTACACAAAGGTTCAACAGCCAAAGTTGGTTTGTTTTTTGAGAAAAACAATTGATTTGAGTCTTCCATAATTACTCATAATTTGAATTTCTTCACGAGTTTGATTTAAAAGTACCAATTTCACCCCAGACATGGCTGTCGTAACTGTTTGCCTCCATTTGTTTGCTGTCTCTTCTGGAAAATATCGATGCTTCTGATGGCAAGTAAAGGAAACAGAAAAGGATCGTGCAACACAATGTTACAAAGCACTGCTAAATTAATCTCTATGGTCTCTACTGAGTCAGTGTACACAACAGTTTAGCAACAAGCAAATGTTTTGTTAGTTTGCCCAGCTCTTCATGTTTCATCTTTAGGCTAATAATAAAATATCAACGACAAACTCCTCTCCTTGCCCCAAACCCTTTGCTCAAGGTTTGGAGCTCAAGCTGATCTAGTAAGCCATTTTCTTCTTTTCACTTAGAATTGCAACCTTTTTTCCTTGTTAAGATGTATAACGGAATCCTGAAAATTTTGTCTTTAGGAGTGACCTTTATTTAATTTAAACTTTTACACTCTAGATTCAAAGAAAGATAATTACTGAGTTTTTCATAAAGACTCCTTTTCTCACGTTTCCCAAATTAGTAACATCCAAATTGAATAGAATCCAAAAGCTATAAATACTTCTTGAAGACTCCTCCTCTCCTAATTGCTCAGCTTCCAGACACCAATATTTTGAGGCCACGACTCATTAATTGCCCAGTTATCCTACAGTCTTCTGCACTCAAAGTCTGAATTTCTAATATACCAGAAAGCAAAGCAGGTTACAGATGGTTAAATAAAAAGAAACTGTGTTCAAGCATTGTTTATCTACCATGTAAAAGGATATCAACCTAAAAATCTCTCTTCTGCAGGGATTTCAAAGTAATGCCTTGAAAAGGCATTACTTTGGAAGGTATTCCAGACTACACTGAAAGGCTTGTGCATTGCGTTCTTTAATAAAGTAGAATATCTCAGTATCAGCATCCTTTGTAGCATCCTTTAAGAGCACTCCATTCTTTATATAAGCACATGACACACCAGATACACTTAATTCAGTGCCAATCCAGTTTTATCTACGTATAGTGTCTATTATAACATACTCAATATTAACATGGTTAGTGCCATATTTTTTTTTATATTTTTATATTTTTTATTTAATTTTTATATTTTTATATTTTCACAGGGCTTTCTCCCATCTAACTCCCCAGTTTTGGCCATGGCTCCATGCAACTATTCAACCAGCAACAGATCCAAGAAGAATATCTGCCAACACCTTGAGAAATGTTTTATAGCAAGAGCATTTACTTCTCTGCTTATAAGATGTGGTTCGCCACACAAACGGCTGAATTCTTACAGGTAAGGGAGAAGTGGCCTTGAAACAAGCATTTGGGGAAGACTAGGACCTTTCTCAAAGTGTTATAGCCTTCAGCAAAGGCTCCTCAGAGCAACTACACTGCCCATGAACAGGGTAAGCAGTACCTCTCACGGCAAGGGAAAGGAACAAATCAAAGACAAGAGAGGGATACCTTATTCACTGAAGCAAAAGGGATGTTATGTTTTTGAAAGGCGGAAAGTTACTACCAAAATGGGAATTTGGCAAGGAAATTGGTGTTAGTATTCCGAGTTAGTACTGTAGCAAGAAGACCTAAGCACAAAGAAGCCACATTCAAATTTACTAGCAAAACATTCGAGTGCTTGAGCAGTTCCAAAGTTCAGGCAGCTTCTTAGTGAGGTACATGCCCAGTGAGATGGCGAAAGCAACTTGGAGAGTTCTACTGGAGAAATTAGAACTCCACGGGCAGCTGCCTGACACATTCACTTCAGCTGGAATGTGTACAGAACCTCTCACTGGAGCCCCAAGATTAAAATAAGGGTATCCTGAGGATGCATGCTAGCAAGACAGAAGAATGTCTCCAGAGACATTGGAGTTGCTCAAAATAGCATGGGTTAAGGTGTTCTCTACCAGTTTTCTCCAACTTTATTCCTTAGCTTACTAGGAACTTCCATTAAATCAGGCTAGATTAACCATCTTAAAATACATTTCTGAGTACTATTATTGAAGATATTTCTAGACTTTACTACATATATGCTACATACTTATTACATACATGCTATATAGATATTTCTAGACTCTATTACATATAAACTAGCGTGGAAATTATGAATTGCAATCAAAAATTGCAATTTTAAACCAGTATGCATCTCCCTCCTTATGTTTCTTTTCTTTTTCCCTTCTTCTTGGGAGAGAGCCTGCTAAAATTGGTCTTTTTCAAAGCTTTTAATAGGTCAAAAAAAGAATATTTTTTAACCATACCTCTTTATGTTTGTATTCTCTTCTCAATGATTTTTCTAAAACTTTGGCTTCATATTCTGCTCTTGGATGATCCTGTGAAGTAAGTAACATTTAAGAAAAAGCAAAATTATCTACTTTCTCTATTAGTTGTATATGAATAAATGGCACATTGATTTCCTGATAATTCCCAAGTTTTTCTAATTTTATTCTCATTCAAATGAGACATCCTTTAAGTCAATTGATAGTTGACCATAGATAGCTGACTATCAATTAAAGAAAATGTAAAAATACTTGCTAACAGATACCTGTACATGGTGCACAGGTGATAAATCTACCCTATGTAGAATAAAGTTCAATACATAAGAGTGTACATCAGAACCTGTAGAAAAGGCACAGCGAAGCATACGATATGCTTGTTTTTCAGTGACTTTTATTTTTGATTGAAAAGATTTTATATGTTCTTGACTGTATTTTCTGTGATTCTCAGCTCAAGAGGGAAACATCTGCTGTGAATATGCAAAGCATGCAGCGGTGGGAACCCACACAATTGCCAGCTGGTTTTTAGATGGACCAAGTTTACATGTCCTATTCCTGTCTGACAACACTCCCAGATTATCCATATGCATTAGAGGGGAGGATGTAGGAAATAATTCAGAAACACAGAGACAGCTAGAAGATTCAGAAAGTGCTCAAAATTATACATTGCATGGAAAATAGAACGGACCTGAAAAAAAAGTCTGAAAAAGTGGAAGAGTGTAAAGGAAAAAAGAAAAAGTATCAGAGGAGCTCTAAAGAAAATCTGATGCTAGGAAAGAAAAAGGCTGAGATCAAAAGATGGTTTTCACCAGTAGACTTAATAAAAAAGATACAAGCGATTAAAAAGTTTTCCAAACCTTGACTGCCTCCTTCAGGAAACCAGAAAAAAATCCATAAAAAAAGCAAGACAAAAAAAAAGAACACAAAATTTTGATTACTGAGTTGTTATAGGTTATATTGCATTTATATTTTAAAATCACATGAAAATAAATCATAGGTTCAGTGAACGTCTAGATATCACCCAGGGAATTCAAGCTACTCATGCTTTAAATGAGGATAGTACCAACTTAACCAACAAAATCAGGAGTAGGAGGTGGTTAAACCCTCTGCTGACTTCAAGATTGTATAATCTAGAGCTGACCATACAAAGCAAAGAATAAGATTATACTTTATTGACAGCTGCTGCCTTTGGTCACACAATGGTGTAGCTGTGTAGAGCCCTGAACTTAGACATGAAGGAGATTGAAGGAGATTGCTACTGGAAAGATACAGTTAATCCTCTCCACTTTCATGCACACTAACAACAAGTTACCAAAAATAAAAGGGCTCCAGGAAGTAAATCCCCATATTCGCTCCCAATAGAGCCGCAAAGTGCGTGGCACGCAGGTTGCATCCATAGTGTGCCTGTATATTATGGTGGGATGTATATTGCTAAGAGGAGATAACTCTAGCAAGAAGATTCTCAACTGACCGAATATTTTCTCTTTCTAGAACTTCATTCATTCTTAACATCTTTTTTCATACAGATTCAGCTCTTTTTCCTTTCACACAGTTTAGCACATTTAATATACATCTGGCTGGGATTTCTTTTGGCACATGCGAAAACTACCACCTCCACACTTGCGTTCCTCCCAGTGCCCCAAGCCCACATGTCTGGCAATATTTTCTTAGATATTTGCCAAGTCAGGGCTTGCTCCTGCATCATTAAAGTTAATGGGATTTTTTGCAGTGCTTTTTTACAATACTGTAACTTTATCAACTTCAATACATTTGTTGCTGATTTATGGCAGTGCGAGCTGAATGAAGACCTTAGTTGTTAGCGCCTTGACTGAAGCCAGGCAGTAATGCATGAGGTATATATTCCAAGCCTGCACTGCTAGGTGTGACCTAATTGCATATCAAAAAAAAAAAAAAAAAACCCACAGATTTTGTGGCTATACCATTATGTTTCTATGGCAACAGTAAGAACTAGTCATATCCTTGCTATAAAAACCTCAAACAGTTCACATACAGGATTTTCCTTTCTTTGACATGATGGAATAGCACAGGAGGAGTATTCCATGAAGCAATGTCTAGCATTTCTAAGTAAAAAACTATTTATAATACAACAGCAGAAGTCAAAAAGTCAGAAGTTAAGGGACAAACCTCCTCCTCCTCAAACCCAGTCAGGTCCCACCTGTAGTTGAGACGCATCTGTTTTCTCTTCCAGTGTTCCATGAACGTCGCAGCTGCAACAACAGGTTTTAGAACAATTATATGGACATTTTATAAAAAGCCTTTGAAACGGTTTCAGAATTGAGGGGGCTAGAATGAGTTAGAATTTGTTGTATGTCTGTAAGGGCTATGAATAGGCACACTGGCCAATCTGATTTCCACTGAGGCTGGTGCAAACCTGGAAGGTCTCAGCAGGTGCAATGCCTGGGTGTGGTAGCCAGGACCAGCTTAACTTTGCTCCATTTCTGTTTCTTTTATTCAGCAGTAATGTCTGTCTGGGAAATGCTGATAAACAGCCCTGGGAGACAGTATTTCTTTGCATAAGCTCAAGGAAAGGGCATTTATTATATCCACGCTCTCACACAGGAAGATGCACACAGTTCTGAAGGTCAGATACCCTAACTTAATTGATTTGCACGTGTGACTCAATATTGTCGGTCTTTATCTGTATACAAATCTGTCCACAAAATTGAACAAAATTGTGTTTGATACTGTGTGTAGCATGTTAAGCAGCTATATTTCTGAATGTGTGCTTTTAGTGGTATAGTTATGCCCTCACATGTATTAAGACAGAACATTTTACATTGTTATGATTAAATCTATCTAGTGCTTACAAGGGTCTGCTTAGCTCTAACAGTCACTCCCAGCTGACACGCTCATGCCAGTGTAAAAGCTGCAGGTGGGCAGACGAGTCAAGAGGAAACCTTTAATGCTTTTTTTTTTTAGCATTGGGAGCACTGTCATTTTCTTTTTCCTTGGGGATGGCATCCAGAGAAGAAACACCGTAAAAGCAATTCTCGAGTCACAACAAACACTCCCTGGCTGTATCAGTCTCTCTGCCTCTGAGGGGGAGGAAGTTCTCAGAGGACGTATTTAGATGCTGGGAATACACCAGCGCTGTACAATAAATAAGCGGTTATGAAAGAGGCAAGTCTACCGAGAAACAGGGGCCCCCAGGGAGCCCTCCGCAGTGAGTATAAACAGATGTTCCAGAAACATCTGCCGTCACGCTCAGAGAGACCGAGGCAGGGAGAGGCAACAGAGTTCAACGGAGAGGGAAGGACACAGTGATGGATGGAGCCAGGTTAGGGTCACAGCACTCCATAGTTTTTTAGGGAAACTCTCAAGTGCAAAACCTATAAAACGGAGCCCCTTTACAAGCCATGTGCTGCCTGCACAGCCGTATTGCCACAGCTGTGTCTTAGGAGAGTCTGTGTCTCCTGGAAACCTGGAATATGCCTCCCTGTTTCTCATCCTGAGAGTGCCTACGCTGCGGTCTATGGTTTCCATGTCAGGGAGAAACACATTGTTTTTCAGTGCTACTAGGAATCGCTTTACAGCATTGACTTACAAAAATGTAAAATGAAAATATTACACCTGAAATGCAGCCAGCTGTTAGCTCATTGGAAAAGGCAGGGAGTGAATGAGGCAGGTATAGAGCAGTGCGCTGAGTCTTGGCCAGCTACACCTGCGTGTCCACACTTCCCTTGGGCCTACACACACACGGAGCCAAAAAAATGCCAAAGGTTATTGTCCATCAGGATTCTTTGGGGTTTTTAATATCTCTTCATACTAAAGCATCAGGGCTACTTCCTTGAGAGAAAAGGCTAGCAGTGCTCGAGACGAGGCCAGACCAGGTCAAACCTGGGACAGGCTGCTGCTTTGGGGACAGCAGCTTGTGCTGTGGTCTATGTTTAACCAGGGAGAGAGGCCTGATTCTGTGCTAAAGCTGCTTTAACTCGTGTGAATGCAGTTCCCCAGAACACATAAATACTTTTATCATAAAAAGAAAGCCTGGCCAAATGACTGCTTACAATGATGCCCTTAAACTTGGAATGATTTCCAACATGTGCGAAAAAGTTCAAGTCACCCTAATAGGGTTCTCTGTCTCCCTTCCTCAGCTGTACATGAACATAATATAACTTCTCCTTGGCTGTGGAGTTGCTCTGAAATGACACTGAAGAATATGCATTTATCTACATTTAGAGATAACCTTTTTTTTTCCTAGATATTATTCCCTTAAAAAATAAAATGCTAAATAAATTTAAAAATTGCTTTGACAAAGACTTTGGAAATTATTTTTGTAATAAAGTGATCTTTTTTTTGGAAAAAAGTCTAGATTTTCTTAGTTCTGATTGATTTTTTTTTTTTTGAAATCACAACAATTTTAGATGCTATTACACTAAAATAAAATTTTGTGTTGACCCAGAAGGTCCCAAGCTATTTTGCTTCCTCCCAAAAAAACATTTATTTTCATTCTCTTACAGACAGGGAAAGAACATATTCCCAGAACTGCACTTAAAGATGAGGTGATTCCCATTCCAAAGCTATCCCAGATATAAAGCCTTATTGCACACAGAGCCTCAAAATCAGGAGCCTTCTCCCAGTCTCCTGTCCTTTGCCCAAAAATGTCAGAAATGGGAGGAGGGACCTATAACTCTCTGTTAAGGAAAAGGAGCCAAAGAGTATTACTCTTTGGACAAGAGAATATTATGTTTTGAGATCCACGTGGGGTTCACAGTAGCAGTAAATGAGAGAGAGAGAGAGAGAAATTGATATTTGATTCTCAGCATGAGCGAATCAGACTATTTAAAGTCTCTGACATGGCATCCGGCTTCGAGGTATATCACATTTCCCCATATATATAACGTGGCACGATGCTCTTTAAGGCAGTGACGATCTTTAAGACTCTGCTGCAAAGCTGGTTTAGTTCAGCTAGCACAAACAAAAACTCGAGCTGTGTTTTTTAGGATTAAATATAATCCAAAGCAGCTTTTTCTAAGCATGTTTACAGGACAAAACTCCTCTTGTGCTGCTCTCAGGAGTCTCATAAGGGCAGGGCGTGACTGGGGAAGAGCTCTGGCAGTGCTTGAGCTCCCAGTGATGTTCCAAGGGGACCTGCTGCTTGGTGGCTTCCCCACAGAGCCCATGTCCTGCCTGCAGACAGGGATGACGTCGTGACAGCGATGCCAAGCTCTTACAAGGGCCTTGACAACCATCCCTGTGCCCTCCATGGCCATCCCTGAACACACAGGGATGCCACACGGGAAGGGGTTAATACCTTCTGAAGGTCTTGCAGATGAGAAAAGAAACAGAAAGGTTTAACGACCTGCTCAAAACACAGGGACAGTCTGCACCAGAAAAACACCTAAAATGCTACAATTCCAAGTGCCCACTTATGACGGCTGTTTCCTGATAAACTTAATTGCATCTCAGAGCTCACTCAAGAATCAATCATGGTTTGTCCTGAGATGCTAAAGGCCATTACACTTCCCTGCTGAGTCCTCTCCTCAGCCCTAAAGTACATTAATACACTTTTTTCTGTAATGTTCTAAAGTGGAAGCTGGCTCTGCAAATAGATTTTGTTGGCAAGCTATGCAATCCCCTTAATGAAGTTTTGACACACCACACAGCAGTTTTATGACAGATGCTTAACAATTTCATTTGATATTCATCTAGAGAAACTTTTTGAATTTTTAGCTTTCAGTCCAGAAAATAAATTTGGGGGTGACAGTTTCATGGGAAGGAGGAAAAAAAAAAGAATAGTTCTTTATATAATTAACTGTCTGAGTATAAATACACTACTTTATCTCTCTTGTTTTTTCCTGTTGTACTTTAAATAATTAAAAACTTAACATCAAGTCATATATTTTCTTACCCCAGAGAGCCATGAAGACAGAGAAGAAGACAGTTGCAGGGTTATCAAACAGATGACTTGCACGAGCAGTTGCACAAGCAGAGCTCATTTTCCAGTAACTGCACGTTCTGTCACACAAGGGGCACATGGTGATATTGTTTCTCTGGTCACACATTTCCATACTGCAGCAAAGCAACAAGACAGGCAAAAGGCAAAGTCAGCACAGCTCGTCTTCCATGCCCCCACAGTCTCTTCTAGAAGGCCGTTCTCTTCTGCACAGCACCCATTTTTGAATGCATATCTGGTCAATGAAATACTCATTTCATAAGACTTTGTACATCTTGACCCCTGTGAACAAGCCTATGTGCAATCCACATCACGTAGGGGTTAGACTTCCCAAGCAAGACTGATTTCTTGTTCCATTCCAGCTAGTGTTCCAGTGAGCAACAGTGTTGATAGAAATATTGTTAGGAGGTGTGTAAGTCCGTATCATGTTTATTACAACACCTTACGGTTAAAAGAGAGAGATAAGAAGCAAAAAACTTATTTCAAAACACTAATTATAGATTAGAACTTTTAGGAACAAAGGTAATAGGGATAACAAGGCTCTGGAGCACATCATCTCTATACTGCATTGATGTAATTGCAATTGCGACACTCCCCTTAACTTTCTTCAGCTGTTGGACACAGTATGAAGCAGCCCAAATAAACAGAAGTGTCTAGTTTCTGACATCCATTCATCTGCTTTGTTATTCACTCTTTACAGTTGTTGTTCCAATTGTGTCATTTTCATCCACACCTGATAATGCATGCAGGACCAATGATGCAAAAAAACAGAGTATTTAAAATATTTTAATATGGACTTACTGAAGAATTGAAAATAATCAAGATTTTGCTAATCTGACCACAATTGCCTATTTTAGATATATGTTGATTTATCTCTATATCACGCAATATGCTCCACTGTTTTATGATAGGAAGCATCGACACCTATCATTGGCAGCATTTTGTTAGTTTGCCTTAACATTAATTTATGTGATGGTCCGAGTTAGAAACAGAAGCATTTGGTCTTGTTGTTTTACCTTGGTATATTCTCATCCACTGTCGCACAGCCGTAAAGGAAAACAATAATCCCCACAATTGAAGCTGGAATAAGCATTTGTGTATAAACTCCCAGCCATGCAAAATATAGTCCAATCTTCTCTCCAAAGTATTTTCTGAAATAAAGGGGAAAAAAAAAAAAAAAAGAAAAGAAAAGAAAATGTTTCCTATTGCTTAAAATATAACAGGGCTAAAATTATGAATCACAGCTGGATTAAGCATGGATAAAGTAAGATCTGATGACCTGTGGGATTTTTTTCCCCCCAGAGGACTCTTTTTCTCATGATGTTTGGAGTCAATCTAGTGATTCAGGCACCAAGAAAAGTCAGTCATTCCAATTTGTCAATATTTTCTGCTTTTCAGCTGTGTAAATTAATATCTTTGGATCTTCTGTGAGAGCCAATCCTTTTAAAATAGCATCTTATTTTCCTTAACATATTTATTGCAGAGAGTCTCAGCTCTCACCATGAGCAAAGAGAATTCTTTGAGAACACTGAAGTCCTGCACTCCCTTAAGCCCATAAAACTTATGCAAACCCCGCAAACCTTTGCACAATAAGGAATGCAGCAACTTCTTTCTGAACACATGGGGAGTTTGTGATTTTCTCTAAAAACACAAGGATCTTTTCATTCTTGAGAATCCGTCGGGGCAGCACCCAAGGACAGATTCACATGCAGGTACATCAGCATGTGCAAGAGAGCTTCACATGAAGTTCATAGAACTTCAAAAAACTTCCTCATAGAAATAAAAGGTTATGGGGCAACTCTCACCTCACCAGGTCAATGGGCTGATATTTATAAAAGACTCCGTAGCTCGCCCACTCCTCACACAGGAGCTGCAAAACAGAAAGGCGACAGCTAAAGCACTTGGAACCACCAAGAGGCTTCTCCTCCTGATCAAGAAAACAGTGAGCTCATGATGCCATCTCCTCTCACCACTTAGTGGTTTCGACACATAACTCGGTCTGCCTGCATTAAGTATTAAAATCAAATTTGATGTTTTGGCTTGCTGAAACACGGCACTGATTTCTGGTGCATTAAAAGGCTCTTCAACAAGAGGACTGATGGATAGCTACAGCACGGAGACAGGGAGGGCAGTCCCGGTTTTATGATTTGTAGCAGGTATTTAGCAGAACGGATGTGAAGGATGAATATGCCTCAAGTTGTTAGACAGAACAAAACTTGAATAAACTGGTTTGTTTTAGCTATACTAATATTCGGCATCCATCAAGAGGGAATGTGCAGAAGTGCCTTGAAGCTGCAAGTAAGAGCTGTTTTGATGAATGTGATGATTTCCGCTCATCCTTTTGGTTAGGATATGGGCCAAGGAAAACAACATTAGCCATTTATAAAATATAATCCCTCACAAAAATAGGTTCTACCGAGACCTTCAACTTCTCCTTTACTCTGTAAAATATATATATAGCAATTTTCAGATCCATTTATTTTTTTAAATTCAGATCAACAGAGTGAACAAGGAATCAGTACATTGTCCCATCACCGTAACAGCTTTGGGTCTATTAGCAAATGCATCTCTTTTTGGCTTCTCCTGCTTTGAGCCTGCAACATGAACTAGCTGGCAGGATCTTCCTGGACAGATTACTAACCATTAAGGGACAATGCTTTGATGGTCACTTCTGTTTTCACAAATTCATCTGGCAACAAAACCTCTTTCTCTTCTACTGCTCTCTCAAATGTAGAAGCACAAACACGTTATTACCAAAATATTTCTTTTCACAGACAGCTGGGCAAAAAGAGTAAAAAGCAGATGGACTATGGAAAATTAGAGAAACTTAGATTGGAAATACTCGGAAGTTCTAAAGCAAGTAAAAATTTTAAGTTTTGTTGTCAGCTGGCCTTTTTTCTCATCACTTTTTTGTTGTTTTAAATTATCTGTCATTTTAAACATATTCAGTATAAGTGTACCTAATCTAAATGCTGCCAGCAAAGGGAAGGTCTACTTCTAGCAACAATCACATCTAATATTTAACATTACACTCTATTATAATGGACTAAGTCCTTTAATATTTATCATGTAAATGAAAACAGGTTATTAAGATTAAGAAACGTCATAGTTCAGAAACTACTCCTGGGTCATCACTTTCTGAACCACTATGGTTTTATATTCTTAACAGAGAAAGATACAACAGCACAGAGTCAATATTTACTGCTTGACTTACAGATGGGTACACTGAATAATGCTTTTGAGTCTTACTCTTACTTACAATAACACTTTACCATATCTACTGTACATTTACTATCGTTATGCTTTAACATGCTCCTTTTTAAAAAATAAATAAATCTGCAATTCCCATGAAAGACCATGGGAATTTTATGCAAATAAGAGTGAAGCAATGGAGCTTCCAAAACTAAGTATGCCAGATGGCAGAGTTTCAAAAGCGAGACTAGTCACCCTTAATGAGATTTGAAACACTGAAGTACTGTTCAAAACCCCACCCAGACCGCTCTGAAAAAGAAATAAAATTCAGATTATGAGAGGGAAATGAAATAACTGAAAAATAACTGGAAAAGTAGTAACCATTGGGTGGGTAACACATACTAGCCATGTGTTAGGTAGAGCATCTCAGGGGGAATGCCATACCTATATGCAAGGATCTCTTATCTCCTTGCTTGGACTATCTGATCTTGGACCTTATTTTGTGTGGGGGCAAGTGGACAGCAGTACCATCTCATTTTACCTTGTCAAAAGGTGAGGGAGGACCCTGAATGGGTCCACCATCATCAGTCACCTCATCTGAAAAATGGGAAACCAAGGGAAAAAAACTGATTGCTCTGTGCTCAGAAACTGTGACCTGTAGGCACAACCTAAGAAACTCCCCACTAATTGCTACCACAACCAGGCAAGGCAGCATTATTCGTCCTTGACACAGAGGGACACATCAAACAGGACAATACTGCTTAAAGTCGGTAGGTTGTTTTATCAGGATAGGGAGAAACTAGACCTATGTCAGCCTCCTACATGTCTAATTGTTAGGACAAACTTTCTAAGCTGGACTGCTGTGTTGTACTTCTCAAGCAACGGGTTTAAATTATTCAAAAATATAACTGAGCAGTTACTTTTATAAAAATATGATATCAAAACATAGTGAACTATGCATTTTCTTCTCTGCAATCCAAATTAATGAATCTTTATTGGTTTCCTAACAACAGGAAGAGCAGAAACTGAAGCTTGAAAGACAGACCTTTAATAACTTAAAAATCCTTGAAAATTTTGTTTTTACTCTGCTTTCAAATATACTGAGATCTTTCAGTCATGTTTCCTGCAGTTCAAGATCAACTGTCTATATTTGGGACTCAATGCTTCAGGACACTTCAATATTAATGTGTACTAGCTGAGATGGTCATTTTATTATTTACTTCCTTTTTACAGTCTAGGATTGTGCTGAAAATTGCATCCTTTTTCTGCCACCTAGGCAGAAGGGATCTAAGCTTGTCAATACAGCAAGAAAATACTGAACTAAGGCAATTTTGCATCCTGGCCATTTTTTTTTTTTTTCAAATTTGTACAGTACTCCAAAATGTAAAGATAACATAGAAGTTTGTAGTTAAAATATAAATGAATCTCATTTATCCTGGCATATATCAGGCTGATAAACAAAGCACAGCTTCAAAGACATGATTATAGGAGAACAGTACACTAGCTCTAAATATTTACTTCATTTCTATGCCTCAAATCTTTAATTTTGTTATTAAAAAAAGGCACAGCCTGGCCTAGCACTTGATTAGATTAACAAAAGCTTGAAGAAGCCAGAAGAGACGTGCCAAAACACACCAAAAGATTATTTGAAGGAACTAGAAGTCAAAAGCCAAGCTAAACATTTAAAAACCCCCAATGAACTTGTGAAATAAGTGGATTTGTGAGGTTCTGAAAGTTAGTAACACAGATGATAATCCAGATGCTTTGAGTAAGTGTGGACTGCTATCCCATGTTTCAGCAATGTGCTGCTTAATAATGAAATGACACATATGTAGTATTTTTAACATAAATCAGAGGAAAGAAAAAGGAGAAAAAAGAAAGAATGAAAAAAAAAGCTGTTCCTAGAGCTGAAAACCTGAGTGAGCAATCTGGAGCTCAGTTTTGCCACTAACAGAAGTAGCTGGCTTTGGGCCAGCCACTAACACCTTAAGACCCAACAGGCCTTTAATTTTGGATGCCTATTATTATATGGCCAACTTGGAGGGCTTTAGATCTGCTTTTCACATAACCCAAGTTCACACTTTTCTACTTTCTTTGGACTTTCTTTGGAGATGCGACCACAAAGTAAGTCTTGAAGACAATGTGTTTCAAGTCCAAGAGCTCAGCACATACAGCACCCAAATTTATTAACTTTTCTTGAGAGAAGTGGTCTCAATCTCTCTGCTCGAGGTATTGCCTGCTAACCAGAAAAAAAAATAACGTCTTCTTTAGAAGAGTGTGATGGGAAGTATATACTTCTGCTCTGACTTTATAAAGTCAATCTTTCTGCAAAGTGTAGATAGTTTCATTACCATAATTTCTACTAACTTCACTACAGCAATCTGTTGAAGTCTTTCAGTACCTCAACAATAAAAAAAAATCTCTAACTACAAAATTTAAACCACAGATTTATGTGAAAAGTGGTGTGTATGCATCAGTACACATGCATTGGGCAGGCTGGAGTTGAATAGAGCACATCAGAACTCAGCTGAGATACAAGAGAACAAACGCTTATCAGAAATATGACAATGCTTATTCCTCCAATTACTTTTTAAATCACTATGGCTGAGTATATTCTTATCAAAAATGACCTGAAATTAAACCACCCCAGTTTTAGGAGGAGTTGTACGCAAATGCTATGAATACTCTTACCAATATGGAGAGAAAGGTACCTTTATGAGCATGGTAGTTTATACCTATCAACACTGCATTCCACATTGGGACATATTTATGCATTGGAAAGTACTTAAGTGCTACTACTACATGTCATTTGGTGCATTTCCATGGTATTTGTTGTTAAATCTTGGCAAATTTCCAGATTCCAACAGGTGACTTCAGGCTGTGACACTTGTGAACATGCAGAAATCTCTTATTTCAACTTACTTTTCTGTCATTAGGTTCAACGTTTTCACCTTCATAGTCACCCTTTAAAAAAAAAAAAAAAGAAAAGAAAATGTGTCATCCAGTGAGTTATACCCAGAGCTGCTTTGCATCTTGCATACCCATGTATCCTCCTCACTTAATGCATCAAAACCAGAAAAGCAATCTGTAAAATAATGCTGTATTTTAGGAGTTCATTTGTCATAGCACACTTTGTCTTCTGTCATCAAGTACATTAAGAAAGAGTAATAATGTCTGTCATGGGGGAAAAAGGAATGAATAAGTGATAAAGGTGGCCTAAAAATGTGAAGGGAAAGGATGTGGTATTTCCGTGGCATTTGGGGTTCAGCTCAGTCCACTTTAAAGAGAAGTGTCCAGCAGGGAGCTGATCTATATCCAGGCTCTCCAAACATTCAGAGCTGATTAGATTGGAGGTTTTATTTTGGAGCTATTTTTAAATACAATAAAGGAGTAAACTAAGACAATAAATAAGTTATATACATCAGTAGCTGTCTAAAGCTACTAGACAAGCACATGCAGCACTGTTTAACAGGTCTGGATTTTAAAATTATATTGCTGGAATTTAAGAAAAAATGCCTGGCATTCACAATGGACACTGTGTAGGCAAAGAGCCTGTTTTGATCTAAGTTACTCTCAGATGAAACATTTATGGCTAATGTAAAACTTCCAGCATAAAATCTGTGAAAATGAGAACAGCAGAAAGTTAAAAATATACATTGCTTTTCTACACTCCTATACTTCCGAAAACTGAAAAAGCATCTATAAAACCTACATCATGCTCAGTATTCTGTGTTAACTTTCCCAACCCACATTAATGCCAACATTAAGGACAAAATTGATGTGACATTTCCTTGATACCTGTCAAGCCTTTCTGCAAGGGTCTGGTTGGCAGTGCATGTTTTCCAGGTCTACTCACACCTTGAAATTACGAGTAAGGCTTCACCAGCACACAACTGTTGCCTGCCTACTACTCTATGACAGGACGGGAAACCCAAACCTGGGTAATGAGGGCCACCAAAACTCCCTGCTTGTCTCTAAACCTCAGTAGGAGCTCCCTGTATCAATGAGCATTACATTGTAACATATTTTGACATCTTACCCAACTGATGAAAAGGGGATTTCAACACTAACAAAGTCTAGAATAACATTTTGCCTTATGAAAAATGTCACTTTGAATTCTGGCTCGTTTTTTTCCCCAGTGGCTACAGATCACACAGACACAGCCACTGGCATATCCCTGCTTGCAAGGGAATGCCAGAGAGGTTCAGATCAGGAAACTAGCCATAAAAATGCCAGAAGTGCCACAGAAATAAATACTTATCATAGCAATGATGCCAGACTCCTTGGGAACAGAAGATCAAAAACCATCACAAGCATTTTACTTGCTAAGCCACTAAAACTAGTCTCCTAATGTGTTGGTAAAACCATCAGTTGTGATCATCAAGGGGAAAACAGAGGTGAAAAGTTTATTAAAAGCAAGTACAGAAATGGTTATTGCAGCCATCATAAAAACAAGCAGGAAATAAGACTCCTAAACATTGGGATGATGCTGTCAATACCTAACAAGTTAGTGATTTTTGGGGGTCAGATAGTAGACTTGTAAAATATATTCCAAGATCACTTACATCATGCAAAGGATATGCAGCACTGTAAACTCCATTGGCAAGCAGGCTGGTGATCCCTTGAAAAACAGAGACATAAGAGTTATGCACAATTTTGAGGTTAGAGAGTCACACTTTATCCTCCTTCCTTGAGATTCCACTCGAAATAACAGTCATTTGGTCAGATAGTGATTTTTCTGCCATCTCATTCCTCTCCATGTAGTTCCATTTTTAATCATATAGGTTATTAAACATGACTCATTTTATGAAATGGAAAACTGCAGAGAGCAAGAGGAAGTCATATATATTTGAGGATCAAGTATTAGAAGCCAATGACTTGGAATTAGTCATTATAATAAATTACATTTTCTGAAAAGTCAGTTTGATTTAAGGGCAAGCCTGCAGATTTGAAAGTGTATAGCAGAAGGCTCGATCACAAGAATATGGCTGGAATTGATGGCATACTCATACACTCATACAAACTCACCATACACACAAAGTTTTGAATCAAGATTTCAGATTGATTAGAGAAATTGTAGGGAAAGCCTTTGCAAAGACCTTGGCGTAATACTTACCATATTTACCACATTTTCGTCTTTTATTTAAAAGTGCAGTTTCCTTCTTTCTTCCCTCTCCTTTCCCTGTTTACACATCCGTTTATTAGTTACATGCATGAGCCTGAAAGCAGTAAATGCTTCATCTATAAAAGCTATGTGGCATAGGGGACTCTGTGGAGCTCGCTCTGCCTTCTCAGCTCTGGTATCATGCCTTATCCTTTGGGACAGAGCAAGGGAAGTGAGGCTGGACCTGGAGAAGTCGCATGTCCAGCTTGCGGAGCGTAACACACGAGGGGCATTTAGAAACATCACCTTGCTGCAGAAAGGCCCCCAGGGGCTGGATGGGACCTTGGAGAGGTGCAGCACAGCTCCAGTTACCAGAGCCACCAGCGCTACTGCAGTTACAGAGCATCACCTGTATCTCAGGGTACCACCTTTCTTATGAAGATACATTTGGTGATTCTGCCTGCCAGCCTTGGCTACTGAATTTGGGCTATTTCAGGCTAGTTAGCACAAAAATTAAGTAGCTCTATTTGAGCAAAGCTAAGCTCAAAATACAAAGCGTCTGGCACTGTGGGGAATTTAAAGGAAACAATGCCAATGTGTTAAGGTAGGATTTGTGTTGCCTTTCAGCCTATTGCTAACAGCAGGGTGGGACTACATGGTGGGAACAGCAAGTATGAACTGGGAAACAGGTCTCTGAAGACATTCTGGCTATTCCTGAAGGGAGGATTTTTTAATACATTAATATTTTCAAGACACTAAGCACCTGCTTAGTGGAAATACTCCAGGGCTGCTCTGATTCTTGCAGTCCTGAGACTTGCAATCTTAAATCCTGCTCAAGATTATATACAGCACTATGAACTGCCTACAAGTGTTTCTTACACGCCTGACAGAACTTACTGGTGAGAAGAGTTATGCAACACCCTTCCACTTATCAGTCTTAAAAGATTAAGATATATTCACATTTTCACAAATTTGCAAAATAAATAACAAAGACTGCAGTGTTCGCTGTGCAGTTGCCCTTTTCCTGCTGGACAGAAATGTTGCAGCTTTATCTATGTTTGCTCAGCTCTGTTTGAGACCTTAGTTGGGCTGTAACCCAGCGTTCCAGCCCAGAACACAAAGGACTTGATTGAATTATACGGACTATACCCACGGACACTCTGGTCTAATGACATTTTTATTAGGTATACTGTGTGACCTTGCCAGTCTGGAAAAGGACCAATCCAGGAATCCTAACACTTTACCATCCTTTAGACTCTGCCCTATTCAGTAGACCTCTGTTTCCCATTTCTGGACCAAAAACAAAAGAGACAGTGAGTGATCAACTCCAAGGCAGGAATTCAAACTGAGCTGTTTGACCTTCCCCATACAGGGGTGCAGATACAGAATTTCCAGTGAAAATGACCCAGCACCCAACTTAAAACAGGGTCCTGATAGTCAAAAGTTAATTTGTATTTCCCATGCCACAGGAAAGAGTACTCCTGTTAATACTGGCTGAACACCAAGTTAATTTAGGGTATATAATGACTCAACAATTGTATATTGTATGCAGTTACTTCAACAGAAAAGTCAAAGCATGGAAGTCATTTCTGGCATAATTATTCTTCTATTATTTGATGGATTTCTAAGCAGCTTATGGGTCAACATTGGACAGCACTACCTGTAATTCAAGTTTTCATTGTTTTATTTAACTGCTTGTAGGCAAATAAACACTAGCAGATCCCAAGTTTTCAAATACTTTCTCGCACGTTCATGCATTTTTCTCATCCACACTGGTTTATACTGTTTGTTTGCAGTTAAGACTGGACATAAGGGAATTCAGCCTTCCGCCTTATGTAATATGTTACATAATTAGGTTTATTATTAACTATGTTAACTTTGATGGCACAATCTAATATATACCTACAACTCGCAATAGATTTAAGTTAAACTGCAGACCAGCTGAATAGGAAAAAGTCATCCTTTCAGGTGACTTGACTCACCAATTTTTTGCCTTTGACCGATTTTTTGACATTAGTAAAAATTTCCCTGTTAGAACTCAAGGCCTAAGGCTGAAATCCTACAGCTTTGGGTCTTGGCAGTAAAAACTTCTTATCCACCAATCTGCAATAGCAGTATTAGGAGCTAAGAGATCACTCAGATTTGAGGGGTCACCTCATTCCCTAGATGTTCTGCTGGTTACTATAGTTCCATCTAAAATGGTGGGCTTTCAAACAAGTTACTTGTTAGGACTTCTTCACTCAAGAGATAGCAAAAACAACCTGTGATCAAAATTTCAGGACATTACTGAACGAACTGAACCAATCAACTGATTTTCCTTGCAGTTATTGAAATCTATGGTAACGCTCCCATCCACTCCAGTGAGTGTAAAACCAAACCAATGCAAAACACATTATCTGCTTCCTAAGATGGAATTTATAGTTTTATATTATCACCAGTCCTGCTGTAAAGGACCTACTTAACATCTACAGGGCCTATTCTCACCATTTGATTAGAGTTGCATTTGTATTCACACTTGAAAAGAATTCCAATTAGTCGTATTATTTAGACTACATTTCTAAATAAAACAAATGTATCCATATACATCAAACTAGACAGCAGAAGAAAACACTAAACTTCACAACTTGAAATTATTTTCAATATCTCAAAAGATGTCAATCTTAAACCTAAATAAAACTCCTTACCCATGCTATATTTTGCTTTGGTACATGTCGTTCTTTTCAATATTTCATAAACCTACACAAATAAAATGAGAAAGGAAAGGGTTACTTCAGATACTGCCAACAAAAAGCAAAATCTTTCTGTGTACAGCTCAAGTATTCATATTGGCAAAACCAAGATGTTAATGAAGTCAGAATTCTTTAATAAAAGTCATGACATTCAGGATAGCAGGGTTTAAAGCTTTCCATACACGGTATGGTACAAAAGAGAAAGGCTTAACTAAACAGCCAGGAACCAATATAACTGATTGTCATTTCTTTGCGAGACAAAGGATTAAGTTTAACCATTTAATTAATAGAGATGGGTATTTCACTCCTGTTAGACACAGTATCAGTCAAAGCCCAGAAATGCATTTCCAGATGGATCAGGCTTTTGTTCCTAAGTGGTGTGCCGGGCTTGCCTCTGATGGTGCAAGTTGGCTCCATTCCACCAACTGCAACAGAGCTAAACACATCTCCTTGCCAGCGGTTTGGACCTAGCATTTTTATGCATATCTCTAAGCATGCAG
This sequence comes from Nothoprocta perdicaria, assembly GCF_003342845.1. Taxonomy (NCBI): domain Eukaryota; kingdom Metazoa; phylum Chordata; class Aves; order Tinamiformes; family Tinamidae; genus Nothoprocta; species Nothoprocta perdicaria. Next base: position 3,883,498 of record NW_020454649.1, read on the forward strand.
CATTTTATCAAAAAACTGGACTAAATAAAACATGTCGACCTTAAAATCTCTGAATTTTTGCATGATCACAGTGGCAACACAGATATGTTTATCTTACAATTTATTTTGTTTATTGCCAAATAACCTTTGCACGTTTTATCACTCTGCCCGAGTGGTTAAACTTTCGCTGTGTGCTGTGCTGCTGAAGGGATGTGCTCTCAGGCCACGGCGCCTGCACCAGGGGCAGCTGATGGAGGTGCCCGTTGCAAGCAGATGCACAGCCTTCCCTCTGTCTCCACTGCCTGGAGACCCACAGAAACAGGGAAGCTCATTATTCTGGCTTATCCAAAGCATGTGCCACTTCGGATCAAGTGGATAAGGACAGAAGAGGGAAAACCCTCTTGCCTTTCCAGCTACATGGCAACTCAGCTACGGGCCAGCAAAACAGGGGGAAGCAACTGGTGCCTGCAGGGCAATCGCCATTGTTCATCCTCCTCACGTGCCTTTTGTTATCTTTTATAAAGATAACAAAACTTGAGATAACTTTTACTTGAGTGAGTTAAAGGGCTGTCACAAAGATGCTTTCAATTATATGTATAAATATTACATTATTATACATTACATATATATTTCTATTATATATTACATATATACATTATTATAAACATATATTTATAAGTAAAAGGTCTTTGGCTGAGTTTCTATTCCACAGACTCATAGGGAGTGACCAGGTTCCTGTTCATTTTGCAGCAGGTGGAAGAGCCAATATTTGCACTGTGGTTTAAAAAACACATAATGGAAAGGCAGGGGAAAAAAGAAAACTTTAAGAAACAACTATAGCAAGAAAAATGCATGCAAACTGAAGTGATGCTGTGAAGCACTCAACATGCTTTTTATTACTGGGTTGCCTACAGGTGTTTCCAACGAAGCAACATACTATTGCTATGTGCCAGCATTCCTGTAGTGCTTAAATCAATCAATAAATAAGCAATTCCTCAACTCCTTCCTGGCCTCTGCTCCTAGGTCCTGTGTTTCTGTCCTACGTCCAGTTAGCACAAGTGGCTCACCCTTGTTCTTCAGTGCCATTCTGCCTTGCTGCCTTCCTTGAACAGCTTGTTCTCATGAATTTTAACTCCTCACTTCCTCCCTGAAGTTTCTGATTAGGACATACTCCTTTGAGGCTTTTAATTTAAGTTGTTAAAAGTCTACAAATAAAGAGCCTACAAACTTTTTATTCACCTAGCTATGATAATCTGCATCTAAGCTGCAGGGGAGCTATACCCTTGTGGCCTGCAAGCTGCAGCTTCAAAGGAGGAAAAAGAAGGTAGAAATCTTGCAGCTGTCATCACTAGAAGAATAAGAGCCATAATATGATACAAGCTCTTCTCAAAACCACTTAGTATCTGAAAGAAGAGTTAAATAACAAGACAACAGCACACTCCCCGGCACCTTCCTATGCACTGGTCAGCAGCAGACAAATGGGACAAACGGCCCATATTTCACTTTGCAGTAAAGTTGCTACATTTGGCATAGTCCCTTCCAGCTCCCCTGGACATCACATGAGCTTTCTTTACCATTAGTCCCTCAGCAGCTAGAGGGGAGACTAAATGTTATTCTATTTTATGTTCTATAAGTCATAAGAAAGTATTCAAATTCTGATACAACACTGCTGTACTAGGCTTCACTCCTAAGGGACCTGCAGAAGTTTAATGATGAGAGAAGTCCTGTATGAGCATTCAACGAAGTGATAGAACCTCCAAGAGGAGGATAGCCCTAACTATGCGGACATCATGCAAGCTAACATAATATAACTCAACAGATATACCAATACATAATCAGAACAAGCTGCATTTTTATGTTCTTGTAGTGTTTGCTTACTGTAAATTTTTATGTTAACACATAAACCTCAACACATTTAACATCATTCTCTAAGACAAATTGGATTTGAAATTCTAAATATTATCCTCTGCTACTATCTGACTGTTTCATTGAGCTTTCTGTTGTGGAAATTCATAGCATTTTATTAAAAAAATATATATATTTGCAAAATGGTAATCAAGACACAGAAGTCTCCAGTTGGTTTTCCAGTTAGCTATTGACAGAAACAGTGGTAGACTCTAAATCTATTCATTTCTAGTAATATCTCTACTAGGAAACTACGCCCAAGTTAATTGGAAATTATAAAGGTCCACATTGGTTTACAGAAGGTGGCAGCCTGTTTATATCAAACATTATTCATCATACCAGCTAGAGATGGAGATGCTTTCTTAGTGTTTAAATAATTGATGCTACAGGCAATTCCTGGCATTTGGTAAGGACAGACAAATTTGTAATGGGCTTGTATTAAAGCTGTCAAAGGGGCTATTAATAACATGATTAACACTACCCACCATAAATTATTTATATGCAGTACTTACTATAGTGCTTCTAGTTTTGCTGTCAAAAAAGGAATCTCTGTCAGACAAATCAAATCTGTTAAAAGATTAGAAGGAAACTCATTAGGTTTAAAAAAAAAGTCAGCAGTCTCTTGCTCTTGTTGACCATTTCAGTATTTTCATCTCTTCTGGGGATCCCTTAATTTTAAGCATTAAAGAATATCTTGTAAAAGCCTCATTACAAAGGAAGTCTACCTCAACACTCATATTTTAAAGAGGCTGCTAATTTGTTTCACCTATTTAGAATTTCTGTACAAAAGAAGCTGTTGTTGCTCATTTAAGCCGAACTCCTGCCACTGCTGCCTCATCACCCAGGCTGCACCTGCAGTCCTGCGAGGCCACTCTGTCCTCCTTCAGATGCAGAGGGGACCGCACTGAACACAGCCAGCGCTAGACACCATGTAAGCCATGCCCTAGGCTAAGCTAAGGAGCATCATTTGGGCTTTCTCTGAGACACCAGGCTGGCTTACTGTAGGAACATTCCATACTTGGCAAACATGCATTTCTTTCCTGCAAATCTGAGAATGTGAAATGTCAGGTGCATTGACTGGCCCCTCTAACATGCATCCAGTTCACAGCTCCATTAGTGTTCTATGTCCCCTCATTGAAAGCAAAAAACAAAAACAAAACATACGGACAGTGTGGAAATCCTGCCTCAGCACAGTTATTTGTTCTAGCTGACACACACATAAACACAGTCTTCAAAACTTCTCCGGGAGGCTCTCCAAGGAAGAACAGCAGCAAAGCAACCCACGGCAGGCAAAGCTTTGGTGGGGATATTGCCTTATGCCAACATTTAAAGATCTATCGACCTAATCATTAAAACCAGTCGACAAAGATACCATGGATTTCATACTGCATATAAAGAGAAAGCCTGGTTTGTCCAGGTGAGCACTCGTACAAGATGAATAAGATTCTTCTTAAATTTATCAGCCTGTTCTACTGCCTACCAGTTTTATTGAGAAATTTGTTTTACAGCAAAAAAGATCATTATACACCACCTTATTTTATTAAATCTGGTTTGCAGGCTAGTAGCCTTTTCCTACCTCAGCTGACATCAGAAAGGCTGACGTGTTGGCATGAATAGTGAAGCTTTCACTTACAAGTGTTGTTTCTCTCTGGAGAATGGGTAGGAGAGGCGTTTCACTGTCTGTGGTTTGTGTTCAGCTACTTTGGGTTGGATGGGTTCTGTTATTTTTTGAATGACAGAATTAATCTTTTTCAGAAGACCATGGGTCTGGTTGATCTCATACATCTGAGTGGGTAAAAATAAACAGGGAAAAAAGCAAACAAACAAAAACACTTTACTATTTTCAAGCCATCCATAAAAGAGAATGAGCTGTAAGGAATTAAACATCAATTGAACAAATACAACAAAGCAATGAGAAGTGTAGCTTTGTTTTTTTAAAAGACATTTAGAAACACACACACACACACACACACACACACACAAGAAGAAAGAACTGAAAAAGCCAAACTGAGATAAACACAAGAAGTCTGTGTGTTCTGAGCCAAGGCATCTTGCTCCAAGACTACATGCTCACTTTCAACTAAGTAGTTTGGGGTTCTGCAGAGGCAAACTCTCTATATGACATTGAGACACCAGCTCCTCTAGCATTTAGTATCTCCTGGGACAAGGGCAGAAGGTACCCTAACATACCACGCAAAGCCAGCGAAGATGTCACCTCTCTGATGTATTGGGGGCTTTCCTGCAAATACCTGCAGCTTGCAGGCAGGGCCCTCACCATGGGGTAAGGCCTTAGGTCTGAGCTGGCTCTTAGGCACAGCACCAGGCCCACATCATGCTTTTCTTGGGCTATGAACGAAGGCTCAGTAGAGGACAAAACGCCCACCCTAGCCCCTCTTCTGGGGCAAAACAGCTTTAACTGCAGGAGCACAACAGATTTTTGGTTTTCTTTAATTTTGCTTCTGATCACAGCTGGTGATAAGAAAGTTAATAATGGACATAATTTTTAAAATCCAAACCAAAAGCATAGTTTTAGTTTTGTAATAAATGACATCGAGCTTTGAGACTGTCTCTTGTTCCATTATAGACTTCTCTCTGAAGTCTGAGACATGCACTTAGTATGTCATTAAATATTAATCCAAGCTAGGCTCATCGAACAGGCAGCTATCTATCACAGATGATTGAGAATTTAGCCTCTGATGAAAATATGCTACAGTTTCTTTAATGATATTTCAAATATTCTGAAAGGTAATTTATTTTGTGGTAGCATAGTCCTAAACCTTGCAAACATGACTAATGACATATATGAATGGTCCTCTAAATCCAGAGCACACAAAAGTATTACGCTTGCATTCATTTTCAGAAGTTCAGCCTTATGGGCAAGAAAATTATTTACCAAAAGGTACATGCAAAACGGTGCAATATACAGATGGAGCCAAGAATTCTGGATATCCACTCCTACCTCTAGTTATTTCTTTCTTTTGAGCTAATTTAGTGACTCCATCTCATTTTCTCATTAAATACAAGAGGAATGCTGACCTTCTTGCCAGATTGCCTGTGAAGATTAGTTAACTATTTTTAAAATGCTTGTGGGAATAAGAGTACATTTGTTAGGTGCACAGAGATAAGTGGACATTTGAACTATGCTTTGTGGGGGTTATGAGGAGAGGGGGAAAGAGAAAAGAGAAAAAAAAAAGAATGCTCACCTTTTTTGTGGGCATCTTGAGCTTAAGAAATTCTGCCTCCCGACACAACACGTTCCACGGTGCGTGTATTTTTACAAATCCAACCCCATGGATTTTTGTCTTAAAAAAAGGAAAAAAAAAAGTGAAGAGAAAAAGTGACAATACTACTGATAAAAGAAAATTAAATGCTTTCCTCCCCCTGGTGTTACACCCATATTCCAGGAACAAAGGGTCCATTGCAGACATTTGTTTGAAACAACTCTAGTTTCCAACAACAGGGACAATCACCAAACACCTCCCTTTGGTTATAAAATGCTCCCATCACAAATACCATTGTCTTCCAAAACAATTATCACAAGGTTAAACAGAGAAGATAAAAACTGTTCGGGAAGCAGAGACTAATGTCTATGGACACAAATATAGACTCACGCAGTTACATCTGAATCGTAGGCACACAGCCAAACACTATGATTTCTTGAGTGCTTTGTAATTAATGGAGTTGAGAAAGTCTCTACTTGCCTAAGTTGCCCATATCTCAAAGGATCACAACTGCATTAAAAAAGGAGAAAAGCTGCTTCATATGCAGGTGGGAATAGCTATGTTAAAACATTAGCATTTTAACTGGGAAAATTGGAGGAAGAATTGAAAAAAAATAATAGTACTAACAGAATCCTGCAAATCCCTGAATCCTTGGACCCTAAGACTCACCTGGGCTCTGCTTCAGGAGCAGGGCACTGGGATTTTGCTTCCATCATGCCCCAATCTACCTGTACTTTGCTGCCAGCCTCAGGGGAGTAACCATTTCAAAGGCACTGGACAAGTGACACCAAACTAGCAGGCGTTCACCAAACCAAGAGTTAGAAACTTCAATTAAACTTCCTAATCTTGATATTTCACAAATGATGAAGTTATTATAACTGTTCTTCAGACGCCAATATTCTGCACTTTCTTTCTAGAAATTCATTGCTTGGAGGCCACAAATACCTGCCACCCTCACACACAGCACAGCTTTCAAAACATTTTTGAATTTACTTCACTGAAGAGAATTTAAGCGACTTAGTAAACTCTTCTTGCAACGAGCAAAATCTCCAGTGCAATCTCATGAGATGCCTCTCGAGCTCAACTGATCGTATGCTTTTTCTCCATGCTGACATGCTGGACATAGAAGCTGTTGCAAATCCCAGGGCTTTGATCTCCATACATTTCTGATCTGTTCTGATATCCTGTCCTGAAAAGCCAGTGTTCCCTAGGATGGGTGTTTATGGTGTCCTGGCATGAACTCAGAAGCCTTCTGCAACATCTGAAATCATACTGCTTGTCACAGGTGGGGCCTTCCCATCTTGTAAATATTTTTAGATCTCTATGACTTGACACCAACCTACCACAACACTTTTCAAGTTTTGTAAACAAAAACTACTTTCTGACATCTGGGAACAAGAAGTGCAAGTATTTTACTTTGCACCGTTGGATTTGTTACTTGTGAAGGTAACACTTTTTTTTTTTTAAATATATACTTTGATCCTATATGTGGGTGTTTAATCTTAACTTGAAGATCCTGTTTAATAAAACTAACAGAAATGTTTACCCTCTGTGTCAATAAATCCAGGCATATCGGTTGGATCATTTCAGTACAAGAGCTTCCTTTGAAATGAATATGGCTGTAGCTATTTCTACTAATCACACACTGGCAGAACTTCACACACCATTTTTGTATAATCTAACAGTCTTTTAATAGTACAAATGCTGTTTTGGGGGTTCAGGTGGACTGTATCACTGGTGTCTAGGAATGCAGAGACAAATTTTAACACAGATACCTGCACTTAAACTGAAACATTTACTAAAACCTCTCAAGCAGACTTCATTCTTTGGAAGGCTATAATTGAGGTATAAAAATGTCAATGTCTTTATCAAACTTTTCAGCAAAATGAGAATTACCAGTGGACCCAAACCACAGCATACGGCAAAGTGACTTATACCAGTGCAACTTAAGCTTCACTTTTAGACACCATAAATGTCAAAAACCGGTTTTGCAATAGCAGATGTGCCACAACCTGCCCCAGCCAAGCAGACTGCCAGGCAAGAAACATCACCTTGCTGGGGTATTCCCAGGAAGGAAATTTTAACAACTCTTGGACAACACCACCAGACTGAAAGCAAGCCCTGGCAGGGTTGAGCCCTTGCCCCTTGGGCCAGAGCCATTCAACTGCTCTGCATCTCCCAGAATCTGGCCATTAGTCATCTCCCCTGCGTTTAACCACTGGAATTGGTTCCTTACATCCTCATCTCGTTCCAGTTCCAGACCAGCCTCCATGAGGTTTCCTTCATACTCCTCCCGGCGAAACCTCTTGTCATCCTCATGGTAGTCTACATGAGGCTCGTTTTCCATCTCCAGGTGCACTCCCTTCCCAGGAAGGGGCTGATCCTGCTTGTTGCTCCGGGCACTTGAATCATTGTGATGAATTCTCCGAGCGAGCGTCCTCCCCACTGAAGATTTCTTGTAATGATAAACCAGAATGTAATCCACTTTTCTCTTGCCATCTCTAAAGTAAAGTCCATATTTGCAGTCCGCATCTGGATTTCTAGAGAGGGAATTTAACAACTAGAAGCCAGGGAATGTGTGGAGAGGAGAGAGGGAAAGAATAATTAGTGCACGTGCTGAGAGACACCAAACAAGCCAAATATTTCTGTTAGGTACTCCTTACTGCCATGAGCACGCAGTGACCCATCTTCAGACACCAACACGCAGGAGGAGCCCCCATGTGCTACTTCCTCCCAACAATTTTGCAAGTTAACACCTGCAATTTTACTGCTTAGACACCCAGGATTTTATTGGCCAGGAATAAATAGCTAGAATGACTGGGACTTAATTCAATTACCAGCATGCTAGTTCATAAGTCAGCTCCTTGGTAGGTTTGGTTTTCTCCTTTGTGGGTTAATCACGACTAAGATCATCTGTCCTTTTCCACCCCTGACATCTGTGCTTCAAGGCTGACAAATAGATTAATATCATGTGCAAGCGCTTCTCACTTCTCTTATCTAGAGCTGCGAGCCTGTATCATCTGAGAAAGAGATCAGTTTAGAAGCAGACTGAGGGGAGCCAGCTGGTCATGACGCACAGCCAAAAAATGCAAACGGGCTGCAGCCAGGGAAGGGGATTCATTGCTCTCTGTTCATCACTTTCTTCCCCTCTTATAAAGCCACGTCTCTTTGCAGTCTGATGGTGGCAAATGCTTTATTCCAGACTTGAGTTTTGCTCTGTATGTTTGCTCTGCTATGTTGCAAGATGCAAGTAAAGTAAGGCTTAAAACACAACATGATTTTCAAGGATTTATCTGAAAACAACACAGGATAACTGTAGAAATGCAAAAAAAAAAAAAAAAAATAAATATTGAGGTTTGCATCCAGTAACACCTTTCATTCAGGATTCCCAATATCCTTGAAGATGTATGGCCATTTTAAGAGTGAAAATTGACTACTGGCTTACATCTGCTTTTACACTAAATACTCATGGCTGCAGTGACTTTTCAGAGCTCAAAGACAATATCTGGCTTTTATTTTCACAGAGAATTTTAAGCCTCTATATAGGGAAAAAGGACTTTGGCTCCAAGTAACAGGCGTTGGCTACCAGTTGCAAGTCATACTGGTCAAAATACATTTGGGATACATAGACTCTGTAACTGAAGACGTGGGTGCAGGTTATTTGCAAATAGCTGTGGCTAAGTCCAATTCTTAAAACCCAGATGAAAAGAGCAACCTAGGATGATACTGTACAGCACATCAAACCCAACATGCCCAAAATGGCATCCACTGAACTTATAAAAATAATATGAAACGATAAGCTCTGATAAATGAGAAGTCATATATTTCCAGATTAGCAGTCGCTGTGCCCTCTCCACCCCATTCCTCAAAAGCGTGTCCTGTAACCTTCAGTCCACACGAGCCTTGGTGCCAGTGGGCAGGTTCCACTCGCAGCAACACAATATCACCCTAAGGTTACACAAGCCTGGCAGACATCTCCAAATGCTGCCTTGAGGAGGACACATCCCAGCCACCACAACAATAAATCCCTGCCTTTCTTCTGGGGACAGGCTCTGCTGCTCTTCTCCCTGCCACGTTACCAGGGGAAGGAGTGAGACAGGGGGCAACAAGTCCCAGATGCAGGTGAGCATCTACCCCCTTATGGATATCTTATTTATTCATGAAAATCCTATTTTTTAAAACAACATTTTTAAAGCAAGTTAAAAACTAAAGTTAAAAAGTTGCCTTCCTGCAGCAAGGCAGCTCAGTTGTGCATTTTGTTATAGCAAGAAAATATTAGGAAATAAAAACTAATTGGATTTTCAGGATATGAAGCTTCAACAAAGCAGCAGAATGAACAGCAGCTCTAAGCAAGATATGGAACTTTTTTTTAAGAAAAAACACTGCACTTATTCTAAAAAGATGTGTAGATCTTATTAGTTAAAATCAGTTTCTGAACAACTAGGCTTAACTGACAGATGTTCAGATAGAAGATGTTCAGCAAGAAGATAAAACAGGTAAACAAATTGGACCCCAAGCACTTCCTTTCCTCACTGGCCTGCCTTCAGGAGGGACAGTCGGCACCAATTAGTAAGTCTATTCTGGAGAGCAATAAATCACAGGAGCAGACGGGACTGAAGATGGCTCTTGAAGATTACAGCAGTAAGTCTGCCAGATGTTTATAATTGTTCAGGGAGATCAGTACATTCTGGCCATGACTTTTCTTGTCCTGGAGCACTCTTTTGGTGGAGGCTGAAAAAAGCAGCATTAAAAGCCTTTTTAGTTTCTCGCTTTCTTTGAGCCATTACCACCAGGAAGAGGGTAGGTCACACTGCAGAGTCTGAATGAGGGTCTTTGCAGTTCTTTGGAGTTTCCTGTTGAAAAGCTGACCCTCAAAAGAGATGCACCAAGTACTTGGGAGAGAACATTTAGGAAACTGTGTAATTTTAAAGATATAATGTCAGTAAATTTATTAATTTATTAATATGAGAATAGCTATAACCCACAGATGAAGATTCCAAAGAAGCCTGTCAGCCCTACTTTAAATAAATAATGATGAGGGTTTTTTTTTTTTTAAGGATGTGGTATTAATACTGAAAGGTACTCACCAGCCACATCCTTTCTTACAGTGCTGCTGCACTGAGATCTATAAAGAGGCATTGATTTAGACCATACAAGGCCCCTATCTTTCCAATTGCAAAGGAAAGACACAGAAAGGGCATTTTCATTTTAAAATATGAAGAGGAATATTTATGTTCTGACAGCACTACTCCTCCCCACTCAATCCTAATTAATCATCAATTCCTATGACATGGAAAGTATTGCCTTTCTGTTATATATTCTTCAGCAAGGTCCCACATAGCCCACTCCATCTCAACTCTTTCACGTGAATAAATTCATTTTGACATGTTTATGGCAGAACCAACTCCTAATCACGTTGGCATTCATGTCAATGGTTTTTCTTAGTATTCCTGGTGAAATGTTTAACCAGGGCACAATTAATAATAGTGAAAAGCTATGTGAGAAAAAGACTACTATTGTACACTATCACTATCCATTTAGTGATGCCTTTGTTACCAATAGCTTTTGCATGGCATTTCAGACGTGGGTATGTCTAACACTCCGTATGGACAAAGAGATTTAAAGGCTACCACAGACTTAGTGCCAGATTACTTCATCTTAGACCAATTAACTCCATTTTAGACTACAGGTTGAACAGGAGCCCTTGCTTTCCTGCTTCAACCATGAAGCCACAAAACCCACTAAATTAGTGCATATGGTGACAGGAGATAATCTTCCTCATTAACTCTGCAGAAGGGAGGGAGAGGATATTAGAGCGTCCTGGGAGTGGAAGCAAAGAGAAATGAGGCATGGAGCAGCGCGGAGCATGTCAGCTCTTGCACAGGTGGCAAGCCCTTTACTCACTGTACTTTCATGCTGGACATAGCCAATATCCTCAATAGCTCGGATGTTGATGATGTGTATCCCCTTGTCCTCATCAGGCAGGCAGGAGTATTTTTCGTTCATCCTCATGCCCGTCTTGCTTGGGGCCTCGAGGTGATCTTCTGGCAGGAATTCCACCCCGTGGAAGTCGCGGGCTGCGTCTGCAAAGAACAGGAGCCGTTTCATCAGGACACTTTAATCCCAAGCCTTGCTCCTCCCAGAGGCACCCAAGCTGAAACATATCCTGTTCCTGCCTTTGTCTGCCAGTAAGACCTCGTTTGCGCTTCCACCCTCGCCCTTCCCTCCTGCCCCAAATGGAGCCCACAGCCACTGCCTACTTCTCCTCTTGATGTGCCCTTAGCTATTCCACAAGACAATCTCTGCATTTACTTAATCAACAGAGAATACTTAACCTCACAAGATTTTAAGAGTGAGAAAAAGAATAGGGAACTAGCAGGAGAACACAGGTGGCATGGGGATTTCCCATTTTACAGCAGACATTTAGTCCTTCAACAAGCAGCTTCACTCATTCATGCTGGAAAGACTAAGTGCTGTACGTATGTATCGCCTTCAAGGGCACATGTATTGCCTCTGATGTGCTGAGCCACCTTTATTGTTTGCACTTCCAGTTCAACAAGTATATAAATTAGGGTTTCATGCAAAAATTTCACTATAGACAATTGACGAAATACAAACTATTGTTTGCACATATGCATTTACGCACTTGGTGCAAGGCGTTTTTCTAACATTTTGTTGATTTTGACACTGAGGTAATGCCTCTTAAACCACTCGAAATAAAACCAGAACAGAATTTCCTTGTCTGAAGGGTGAAGATAAAGCAAGAATTTTAGAATTTAGCCTTGAATGGATACTAAATGCATAACTTTCCCCCTAAACAACAAAAACATGCAGACTCTAGTAGGAGCTAGACGAAAACAGTCTGTTGCCCCAGCTAGTACATTACCTAAGCCAGTGGCAAAGTCCTGCGCTTGGGATGGACTAGCTCTGTTCAATCATTCATGGACTTCTACACAACAGTGTACAAGCACTAAATAGATAGAAAGCAGCTTTGCAGAAAAGGACTTGCAGGTCCAGGGGGATCAGCTGAAAGTGAGTGATGAAGAGGGAAGTGGTGAAGAATAATCGCACAATGTGCTGCAAGAACAAAATCAATAGGTCTAGAGACGTCACCTTGCCCTCTAGTTGGCACTGGCAGACCACAACCGAGGTGCTGTGTCCAGTTTTTGGCAACTCAGTCAAAGATGGTCATTGGCAAATCCACACAAGCCCAGGGGAGGGCCACCAAGATGGTTAGGGGGCTAGAACACATGATGCATGAGGGGAGGCTGAGAAAACTGCACTTGTACAGCCTGAAGAGCAGGCAAAGGACAGGATCTGCCTCCTGTCTCCTACTGCTTAATGAGAAATTACAGAGAAGACAGGGCCCAATTCTTCTCATAGGTGCACAGCAAAATCATGGGAAGCCATGGAAAAGCTGCCACAGGAGAAATTATGACTGGACACGTAGAAAAACAAGTCTTCAACAATCTCCTGTCTAATTCATACCATCACCTTTGCACAAAATCTGGCCTGGAATTAGCCTTGCTTAGTAGATGCACACAGCACATAATGCCCAGATGTCTGCAGTGCCATGGCTGCTGCTAATATTCTCAGGTAGTTATTTCATAACTGTTGCTACACTTGTGATCTTGGGACAGGACTCTCAAACTCAGATAAAAATGGGGTTTTTTTTAAACTATTAGAAGTTATGTTGAAAACTGTTGAATGGGAAGTTCAACTTCGGAATGTGCTTGTACCAATTCCCTTTGAATATATACCCTGCTTTGTTCCATACCCATATCTCTGAACATATGGGAACTGGCACTTGTGTGATCAGCTGCTGAATTCTAGGGTATTTTATCCTTTATCCTTTAAAACACTCAGACTCATACAGCAATTTTGGGAACTGCTATACCTCTTACATAGAAGAACCTAAGCTTGGATATGGAAGAATGCCTGAAACAAATTTCAGTAAGAATAGCTTAAGTGCTGTAAAAGTCTTCTTTCCTTTCCCATTCTCTCACACATGCATTAAATAAAAGCCTAGTTACTTTATTGGATTATGAAGAACATTAGAAGACAAGCATCAGTTGCTGACATCATGAATCTGATAATTTTTTAATACCCATCATGGGCCTGTGAACTGAAAAGTAATAGTTTAGAGATTACACTGAGGATAGAAAATGTTTGGGTACAGAAAAACACATGCTCTAATGAGTGCAAAAGAGCTCTATGTGCTCTGGGGCTGCACTTGTGAGCAGCATTTGTTAAGTCCACGGCACAGAGCAAGGAGACCTATTCACATGATTCAGCCCTATTGTGCAAGCTCAAACAATCACCCATCTGCAAGTATATATTTACATCTCTGTTTACACATCAGTCTCCTGGCAATCTCTGGAAGAACAAATACGTAAGGTAGTCAACGAATCATAAAATTCCGGCTTATTATGACTACTGGAAAAGATGTGAAATGCAAGAGCTTTATTGAAATGATCTCAACTACAACAAGTTTGAAGTAATTTCTCTACTTAGTATTAAACCCTGACATCATCTCTAAGTATATAGCAATCCAAACCACTTCAGTAATTACAAATACTGAGAGATTAACCTGTTCACATATGCTGATTTGGCAGAGCAGAACACCAAGCATCCTTCTTCAATACGGAACAGAATATTTTAAAGACTTTAAAAATGTAAAAGTGTGTTTTATGTTAATCATTTTAAACAAGGAAAATAACTCAAAACAGTTCATATTCAGAGTCATTTATGCAAAGTTAGTAGACATAATATGAAGAGGCTCTTAGCATCCTTTTTCAGCCTACAGACATATCCTCATCTCTGTGCTGAGAGGTAAAAAGAGAACGAATATTGTGAAAATTGGTATCCTTGCTGCCTTCTCACCACTGTGTCTTTTGGCAAACCTGCTCTTTTATATTTGCTTAGCAGAAAACACTCAGACAAAGACTTAAAGAAGTATTCAGCATATCTCAGCACATCCATATAAACAATGAGCTGTATTCACAATTGATGTTGTTCTGAAACCCGTGAATTTCAAGACAGCAGAAATTTCCTTACACTCATGGAAGGTAGATTCAGACCTACCCAATCCTCCTTCTGCACTTTATATGTCTATGGCTTTGATATTCCCTAATGTTTGGCATGCATTCAAAAGAAGCAAACAAAAACCCCAGCAAGCATGCAATACGCAATGAAATGCTCTACTTCTTGCCTCTCTCAAAGCATGTAAGTTCTGTATGGGTGCAGAACACATGCAGCTGAATAGCATTTGATACCAATTTCAATCAGATGGCAAATCAGGCTTAAGAAAGTATCAGGTTAATGTCATACGTGAAGAACTTCCATCTTCCTTAGGTCAGACTTTGCCAGCTAATTCCAACACTTATTAACAGCCCCATATTTTTCACAACTAGCAGAAAGGACAGGCAGCCTTTATGTTTAGGAAGAGCTCCATAGAGTAGTAGGTCACATACATATGTTGATTCCAGTCCCGTCCTTGCTAGGAAGGGGGTAACTGTGGGAGCAAGAAGAGGTACCTGTCCACTCTCTTTTCCTTCTACCTGCATTTTTCCACGGACCTTGGAATGTGATGGGCAAGACTGAGACACTGGCTACCATGGGAGTACAGAGATTTGCGTCCTTCGGGCAAACTCCTCCCTTGGCTCTTTTGCTTGAAGAGAAAGCTGCCAATGTCCTGCACCAGCCACCACACATGATCCACTGTCCTAGTCTGCCTTGCTCTCTAGGGATGACACCCAACTACTTGAATTCAACTGTTAAAAGTCTTGGAAGAAGGAGAGAGGGAAGAAAACAACAACAACAACAACAACCAAAAAAAAACCAACGGCATGAAAGCCCTAGTCGCTAACCTGAAGAAAACCTTTGATCCTCTGGAAACCCAGCAATTAGTTCTTCTCAAGACAGTGACTACCATAGAAAGTTTCACACACACAGAAAAGCTGTATTACTCATGAAAGATGAAACAAAACTGCAGTTACACGCCATCCTTTAATTCTATCTTTTCTTCTTTAATTCCTTACCTCCCCATTCCTCTCTTCTTTCAAAAGGAAAAGATGGGAGGAAATAAAATGATGTCCTAACTATCCTCCCAATCTGCCACACTGACCACCTTAGAAGAAAATTAAGCGTGTATATTGCTGTAAAGAATACAATACAGACAATTATCAATTCTCTGAGATTTCCCTTAGGGACAATGGGCTCACAAACATAATAAATAAATAAATAAATATATATATAATAAAAATGTTGCTATGAAAACAAAAAAAAAAGCACACAAGAAAAAATAGGCAAAATCTATACTTCGCTGAAAGAGATAAATTTATACAAACCACAAAGGTGAGAACCTGGAGGCAAAAACGGGATGAATAAGAACAGACAACTGCATTATAACACTAAGTAGAAAGGTGTATGTATATGACTGTCTTTGTTCCAATTAATTCTCCTCCTTCTGAATATCCCTCACTTGGATAACATAGGAAACAAGATTCAAGTCAGAGGAAAGAGGAAAATAATCTCTTTCTTTGCTCAGTCTTCAGATACAGATGTAAAACATTCTCAGGCAAACTCCTTTCGCAATAATTAAAATATTTAATAGCTTTTCTACCACAGAAACCTGGCACATGGTGCTGTGACCATTACTTATTTAGGTAGTGCTTCATCATTTGAATTCAGTGGTCTGAAGTCATCTTCAGACTGGGAACCAACACGGGAAATCTGTTCTACAGTTTTTTTTTCCTCCCCTCCCACCCTTGGTCTCAGACCAGATCAGCCAGTTTATTAATATTACAGTTATGATTACTTGTAACTATTGAATTTTTTCAGTCAATGGGTGTTTCTTTAAAATAAATGGAAAACTGCATTCAAACAAGGCAGTTCTAGAGAAACGCCTGCCAAGGCTAAAATGAACATCATAAAGTCAATATGAGAATATATAAACAACCCAGCAGCTATTTCACTCCTCAACCTGAAACCAATAATTTAGTTGAAGCTAGTTTCTCTTATCTCCCCTTGTTTTCTTTTCAAGGATTATGTTTAAGAAACTGGCTGGAACAAAAAACTCATAAAGACATCCAAGTTACATGTCCTAGTTTTTCTCAGTGAGGAAAAAGGAGGACACTTACATGACCATATGAAAGAAGACTTATATTTCAAAAAACAAAGTGATCTTTTTGCCTTATATGAAGTGTTCTATAAATTAAAAAATTCGAGAATAAAGCAGTTTGCAGTGTTCCTGGTTATAGGAGCTAATCATTTTAAAGCAGTCATTGTACCTGCACTTCACAAATGCTCCTGCAGTAGTAGCATTTATTTTCTAGAATCCTAAAATGTAAGATACTAGTTTCCTATCAATTATGATGGAAAAGTAATGCACAATCCCAAGAACTGATTAGGATCCTACTGTGATAGAGAATGAACATATGAAGAAAGATGCTGGTAGCCTGTAAAAACCATACACCTATACATATGTATACATATACATATTTATTAAGGTTGCATATTTTTTTTGTTACAATGCTCTTCCTGCAGAAGAAACTCCTATAGCAAAATGTCATTTTTTTAAAACTTTGCAAGATACTGAGAGAAATCTCTTCAGTGTGTCTTTGCTTAATATATATTGCCCCCTAGCAGCAGAATCCTCCTTTAGCAGGTTCTCACCATTTCTTTACTTTCCATATCTCCTCTAAATTCAATTACAGGTTTCTTGGACTTGAGAGAACAAAAGAAAATAAAAAACAGAAGAGAAAAGGAAAGAAAACAGTCTCATAAGTCATTCACCTATGACTCCCCCCCCCCCCTTTTTTTTTTTTTTTTAATCTTTCCTTAAATATAAAAAGGACTAAGTTGTCAGACCTGGAGCCTGAAATCCATGCTTTGCCCTCAGGCAAATGGGGCAAGGCAAATGTCAAGGCAGCCTCAGTCCCCATCCCAGGACTGCTCCTCCCCTCTGACCTATGGGTCATTCCTTTTGACCCATTAAAGGCTGCACACAGAATGCCAGGGAGGATACCCACTGCTGGCAAACAGAGAGCTTTTTTGGGGGAGCCTGACACCTGTTTACAAGGCGTTGGCTCCATCCCAGCAGCCTGACCAGGGATTACAGTGCTCCCCTCAGAGCACTCTTGGATGTCCTAAGCTTTGCTCTGTGAGAAGTCCAGAATCTCCCTTGCATCCCAGGTTCCTAATGGACAGATGTTCCCTCAAGCTGCATGACTTGCGTAGATGCAGGAGGTTGCACTAGTTGACTGGGAAGGCACAGGATTGCTATATAAGACAACCCACCTACCCCAAGATGGGATTAAATGCTCCAGCAACACCAACATCTCCTGCCCTCCATCCGCCACAGCTGCACGTCGCAGGTCCTTTGCTCTCTCAGCAATGTGCTGCGTGGGATGCAACAAGACTTGCCCATTGCCTTGCTTTTGCATTTATTCTAAAACTTGGCTGTAGCTTAGATCTGTACAAAATATTACCCTAATGAAGTGAACAGAAAAGAAGTTATGATCCAATCCATTAAAAAAAAAATTGAACAGTGAAATGAAATGGGATTCCAAGGGCAGTTGTCTGTATAGAACACAACTACTTTCAATGGAGGACAGTCTTAATATAGCTGAAGCTGACAGCTTTGTTAGCACTTCAAGTTACACTCAATGGCAGAGCCCATTCATAGATTATGGCCAGTATTTGGGACCCTGAAAAAACGATTCCTGTTAGGTAGACGGAGAAAGTCCAGCTCTTAGCAAAATTATATGAAGCATCGTCTTCCCTTTCTCAGCACTGTTTTATCAAGAGCAGGTCTCTGGGGTGGGATGAGAGCCTTCCCAGAAGGCCTTCCACAGCTTTAAACTTATTGATCTATTACCATCAACAACACGTTAAAAAAGGACAGACCACTATGATATCATTTCTATTTCTGCTCTTCTATTTTTATTTTTAAAGAAGAATTTACCCTCTTTACAGTATTGAGCCCTGGGTTGGAACACATCTGCAATGTGATGCAACAGCTGGTGAAGCATGAAATCTGCAAAGAGCCACTTTCAAAAAAAAATATATATATATAAATACATATAATTTTGGATGGAATGATGTAAAGGACCTACAAATACAAGTTCTACTCTAAAAGAACTCATACCACCAGTTTATTTAGAACCACCTTTTCACAAAAACAGACAGACAAACAAGCCAAAAAAACCCCAACCACTCTCAACATGCTCCTAGGACAAAATAATTTGATTTTTTCCCAATCAACAAGAACTATTTCATGGTTTATTAGGCACATCTGTTTTCAGATAATTACTGTAGCTATGTAGAATATGAGAGTCAAGCATTCCTCCGTCACCAGACATTGGGGAAATATTTCCAATTCACAAGTTTTTCCATTTCACACCAAGTAGTATTAAAGCCATGTTAAAATACATATAGCATAAACATTGCAGTATTATCTGCATTACTATTAAGTGTAATGAGAATAGATCCTCCAATTTACATGAGTTACCTTTGACTTCCAAAACAGCTTAAGATGACCATCTTGAATGCACTCTGTAATGTCAGGTCCTGGCAGACATGCCATGGGAACAAGAGGATGGATTAAGAGAAGGAAGTGAAGCATTTGTGCTCTGTGAATACTGTTAGGTACGTTATGAAAGAGATTTTGATGTTAAATATTTTTGTTTATATGTTCAAAGTGAAAGATATTTTCCTAAGGGATGACAGGGATATCCTAAGGGATAACTCTCACAATTACTTTTTAAAGATAGCTAAATACATTTAAAATAATACATACATTTTCCTTTAACAGGCTATTACAAAGAGTCTCTTATGCTGAACATGTGAATAGGAAGATCCAAAGAATATCAATTTTACTGTTAAAATATTAGCCATGGACTGCAGTCTGGGATTGAAGTCATAGTATATACTGACAAGTAAAGCTGTTATTGATCCACGAGGTTTCCAGTTTAAAGTTTAATCTTGAAGCACTTACACTCCTGCTTAAAATTCCATAGACACTAGAGCATTCCAGCAGCATAGACTTAAGTCTGAAGACTCTGGCCAACAGAAGATTTGTCCTGCCAGAAATGATACTTTCATAATTATTACTGCACAGGATATCTTTTGAGATGTTACGGTTCCTTGGGCCTCATCACGAGTCCTGATGCCCTGGATGGTTCTACTGAAGCCTTCCAACCAGAGTCACCACGTGCAGGAGCTGCAGCTCCTCTACCTTCGCACAGCTACAGCCTGGGTGGGTCAGGGTTTGCCTGGCAGAGCTCCACATTATATATGTTTTTTGGGTGTGCAGAACCAGTGGAGTGACCTGCACTACAGGAAAATCAGATACTCTTGCTTGGCATGCTTGGTGGCCCCGTCTTGGGCGACAAAATTCTTGGAACAGAAAAGGAATGTGCTGGCAACGCTAGCTTGTCCTCAGTGCTGGAGAACTTCATCCCAGAGCAAACGAGCAGTAGAGGCCCAGACTACGTGCACTTGACTGTCCTGCAAGGTTTTGTGGCAGGAGGCAGGCAAACTCACTACAGAGCTTGGATTACTCAAAGGGTTGCTACTCAGTCCATACCAGAAAGAGTAAAGGTGCTCAACAGCCCCTGCCAGCCTCAGCTAAAAAGCCTGTGAGTTCACATAAGCAGAACATAAGATAGGCATCATATTTGGAAAGATCATTATGTTCAATCTGTGTATAAACAAGGATGTCTTTGGGGAAAAATAAGATAATATCAAAAAAAGCCATTTTAGCCAGTAAGATCATAATTTTATACACTTTTATATGAAAACTAATGAAACCAGAACTAATAAGAGGCAATTGTGGTCCAGTATTTTATCTCAAAAATTGCAAGATAACTAGCCATAGAGAGAGCTGCTTCTGTCTTGCTTATTATTCTTCAAGAAATTAACCATAGAGACAGACCACAACTACAAGTATCAGCAGGTGAACACTGGGCTTCATATGACACACAGTACTAAATATACTAAGCATTGGGAATAAGTCATATTTCCTTGAGAAAACCAACAGTGGCCACCATAAACATATGACCCACCAAAACACAAAATAGAAATGATTTAATTCAATTTCAAACAGCACATCTCTTCCATAGATACAGATTATGTTACTTCCCAAGTTTGTCTCCATTAAACAAATATCATCAGTAGCTCCTGAGTGGTACAACGTAAGGCTCCACCAAAACAGGCTGCTCTATAATTACTACACCTCTGACACAAAGTGTTTAAACATTTGCAGCATACAGAAAACTTACTGCTCCCTAGCAGACAGTAAGGAGTCACTCAAAATTATTAATGGTCAGAAAGTATTTTAACCATCACAAATGTGCTGAGAAATGCTCCTCAAGCAGAACCAGCTGAACCATGGACACGAGCTCTGTGCCAGTCCCTCCGATGCCACCTGGGGCGAGAAGGAAGCTGCACTCGACAAAACCACGGTTATGAGGGAGAAGGACAATTTATTTTCATATTTCCCGATGCAGACAATGAAGATGTTATTGCCTTATTTGTCATGGAGTGCCAAAGTTTCATTCTAGCATTTAAGAGCAATTTATTTTCTTCTAATGCGTGATTAAGTTTATAAGCTTAAGGCAAAGTTTTGCTTTTGGTTTTTTTTTTTTTTTCCTTCTCTTTTGGTTAATAGAAAACTAATTCACTTGCCTTTTTTTTTTTTAAAAGTAAAATGTTCTGTTCACTTATCTAGTAAGTGTTTAATCCCTTCAGTGAAAAACAATAAAATAAAATTGAATTAAACTTTAATATATTGCTTATCTTTTGACATAGAAACATTTAGAAAAACAATATTCCATATGAAAGAATTTTTAGTTTAATAAAATATTTAGAAAATTAATTTATTTGTATAAGGTCCTTTGTCATATCTGTTATTCCATAAACATTTCAGAAATATATTGTAAACTGCAATCCACAAGCTTTTTCAGTCTTTAGAACACACATTAAGTTGTGTTTTAATTTTTAAGTTGTAGTAAGTTTAAATGGTTTATGAAAAGCATGATGCATTTTTGCAAGCTAAGTTTCTATTCTCAAGAATATTTGCTTTTTTTAGATTAAAAAATTATTCATGCTCTCCAGAATTACCATGATGTGATGACTTACAAAGCTTCAATAAATTTGGTGTTGCTTAAGAGTGGGGAGGAAGTGGCGGGGGGCTGGAAATAGTTATGTCGATACCAGTATTTAATGAATTAGAGAGCAACTAGAAAAATAAATGAAGTTGGTGCAACTCTGACCAATTTTAAGTCTAATGGAGACAGTTTACTGGTAATGTCCTTGAACTGTTTGTTTTACTACCCTTCTGGATTTCTGGAAGCCATAGCTGTTGCTATTTTTTATTATGACTGGCTACGTATTGAAGATATTCTGTGAAGTGATGTGCTAGAGCAACAGTGCTTGCAGGGAACAGGTGCCATAATGCTATACCAGCTATTGCACAATGCATTAAATTGGGAGACATATGTTGTTTAAAATATTTAAACAAGTCACAGTGGTTGAAAAACATTCCAAGGGGTTACATGTAAATTATTATTTTACCCAGTCACCACTTGGTCTAGCTAAAGATCAAGGCATCATCACACTAGATGCCCTGTTAAGACAGCAGTGAAGAGACGATGGGATCCATAAAGCCTGCACACCAACAACCACCACATATCATTGTCCCAAAATTCTGGATAATGACTGCAGATCTGTCAACTCTATACAATTAAATGAAGAAATATTTCAACATTATAGTAAATGCAGCATTTCTGACTATTTTCTCTACCCAAATGTAATGACTAGGTGATTTTTTGTTTATATGGAACTGAGATTTCTTTCCTGGTAACATTTCTCTCCAATTATATTCCTTCAGGATGTATTTATAAGCATCCTGCCTACCTGCAGGGCTGGTTCTTGTCTTTGAAGCCCTCATGACCAAAGCTAGGAAGAAAAGCAAACTAAGACAACTCCGGACAAAGCAGTCTGGTGATACCCTCCAAGGGAACTTCAGACAACAGACCAAAAGTCTGCTTTATTCGTGTCCTGGAATAGCTGAGGCTAAAAATACATAGTAAAACCATATTTTGTTGAAGGTTGGATGCTCTAAAGCAATGAAAACTGAAGCAAGTATAAACTTAGACTCGACCCGGTCAGCCCCTAAGCTGTAGGGTGCCAGCTCTCACAGAAGAACGCAGCCTGGTGCTGCTGCTGCTGAACATCGTGTTCCAAGGGAAAGAGTGGAAATGCCTCACAGCATCAATGCCATCTCCGTCACAGCTCCCACTGTGTCCGACCAGCCACTTCGGACAAGACAGTCTCAAGTGGATTCTCTACTAATCTTTCTGCTTGCTGATCAGGCCTCAGGCTCTTAGAGGAGATTCAGCCTATGACTCTTTAAACAAGATGTAACAAACTAAACATCAAAACATCAGCCAATTGTAGAAAAGTCCACATCTGAAATTACTAGTTTTGATAATAAAACATTTGCTGCTTTGACAGACAGAGATACACTGTTAATCTTGAGAAATTTTAGTGCCCATATCCTTCCTGGCTTCTCGCCTTAAGCCTATTTGATGCAATTCCCAGAGGTTGAGAGGATGTGTATCACATGCCCATTTCAATAAGCAGTCTGGAGTACTGCTCAAGTATGGAAGTGCTATCATAACAGCACACCCGAGTAAAAAGAGGAGGAAAAGGTAGATCCTTCTGCGTGCTTGCATTTCTCCTCCATTAATCCACCTGCATCACTGGGGCACATCAAACAAACAAAACAAACAAACAAAATCAGCTTTACAAATTGCCAAATATTGATTCAGTTTCTGCAGATAAAAAAATTCCATTACCTTTCACAACCCTGCCCTTCTAAACAGAGGCTGTTGCTTCACGGGACAAAAGGAGACACGAGGCAGCATCCAGCTCCTCACAGTCCTCCCATGTGCAGCGTGGCTTCACTTCAGGGCACCACGCACCAGAGTGCCTGGTACTCAGCTGAGTCTACTCTTCTGCCTTGGAGAATGCAGGACAATGGGGGCAGAAACATCTTAAAATGCCCCAGTTCCTCCTCCTTGTGGCCAGAGACCCACCAACCAAGCCCTGTGTGGCCTCCTGCCTCAGAGGAGGGACCCCCATGATCAATCCTTACCTGGATTTTCCCCCCTTCTGCCTTAGGAAAGATATATTTTAACTTTCTCCTTAATGACAGGACTGCTTTCTCCTTGCTTTGCCATCCAGGTTTCAATGACAGTGAAGGTCCCAGACTTTTTGGAGCAGGTGAAATGCAGCCACGTACAAGGGAAGATCTTAAGCCAAGATCTAACCAAACCTTTCTGATGTTTTCTAGCTTTGATCTTTGGCCTGGACTCCTCTCAGAAACCGAAGTTACCACCCACACTCTGTGATTCCCTTCCCTGAAACCATTGAGGTTTGTTAGCTGGAAATAACCCAAATCTCATAGTTCCACCTGATGACATTATAAAGTCTTGTCTCCTACCTCAGCTTCTCACAAAACACGTATGGAAGAACAACCTGAATCTCTTCTTCCTGGTAAGTAAAGCAGGAACTGGTTTTACTACAGGCCCATCTTCACTTGGTTGGATTGCCCAAGCCTCCTGACGTGGGTACTGGAGGCACATGGCTCTGGGAAGACATCGCTCAAATCTAAATAGAGCATACGGAGCAAGCAAACTAGTTCTAAATTACTCCATATGTCATAGATGGATCTCCCTCATTACCCTCCTCAGATCCAGTGACTCAGTGATGAAATCAAAGGGTAAAGAGGTACAGATAAAGAGCACATCACTACATTAATATTTTAAACATTCAAAGATAATCATTAGAGATGAGGCCCTGAATCAGAGGCACAAAGTTTGAATCAGAGCAATGGAGGCAAATAAAACAAACTATTTTTAAATGGTACTTGAGAAATTTATGAATGGGATTCTATGATGTGGTTGCCCAAAATAGCAAAGATTTGGACATGGTGACCCAAGAGTTCCTGAAAGCTGCTGGCATTCAAACCAGGCGCAAGCAAAGGCTTCCTTCTGTTTCCTTTCCCTCCTACAAAATGAACTTTTCCCCCTAATTTCCAAACAGATTCCTACATTAACATAGGACACTACAGAATAGAAAGTCAATAGTGACTCTTCCTCTATATGTTACAATTCTACTCTAGAAAAGAAATATATAATTAAAAAAAATCACCTGTAAGTTTGCAGCATATTAGAGAATAAAAAAAAAAAAAAGAAAGTATCACTGCAGCCAAGGCCTGAAACATGGCAGGCAGGAAAAGCATGGCAACAAGAACAAGTTCCCATAGATGGGATGGCCCTATGACTTAACATCTTTATACCCGGATCCTGAGTAATCTATTTGCCATTTAAATCTAATGAACTTAGGCACTATATTCCCTTTTAGCAAATCTATTTTTTTCCCCCCCAACACTTAATCTACCTTTTTTTGGCCACCTACACAAAAGTTTTTAACCTAAGCACAGAAAACAGTTCTCCCTGCAGTATCATTTGCACATTCCAAAATTAACAGTTCTCTGATCTTCCTGGATAAACCCCATTTTCCCACAATTTTCTTCTAAAACATTCTTTTGGAGATTTCTTTTCATTTTTGTTGCTTTCATCCGAGTTTAAAGCTGTTTGGTCCGTACTTTTCTTGCAGAAAGATGTCCAAGCTGGATATAGTAATCCAGGCCTGAGCAGAACTATTTCCAGCATCTCTTGCATATTTTTTCAGCTAATTATTCCTACCCCAGTGGTATACTTTGCACTTTTCTGGTTCTTTCCAGAAGCCATGGGAGTCCATCCTTTTCTAGGAAGATGAGTAACAGTGAGTTTGTGGTTTAGCACTATGAGTTTTAAGGCTCCTGGTACCAGATCCAAAACTCCAGAATCACGAAGTGGAAATATAGTCACTCTATTGGTTCAAGCTTCAAGACATTTCGGCTAGTGTAACTCAGCATCAACAGACTTTACGGCAGATCTATTATCACCTATCCTGATGCAGCCAACCTACACCCAGCATAAAAAGACATAACTACAATGAACTCTTGCTTATGTGGTTTGACTAATCGGATAGGATTGCAATGTATGTATCCATATCCCAAAAACATGTCCAAACACAAAGAAAATCAAATCGGTACTTTTGAGTGACCTGAAACTACATAGATCTGATATCTAAACTCATAAAACAAGGGCAAAAGTTTGTTTTTGATACAGTAAAACTTGTTTCATAGATACAGGATGAGAGCTTACTCTGTAAACACCAGAGCACATCTGATGGAAGATCAGAGGAAGAACTTATGGTGACACGTGCGCTAATTATACTGAAAAACAATCAGTGCTCCAGAATAGATAATAACAAGAAATGAATACCGAGAAGGAAACTTTGATGTACTTTAGATAACTGTGGCGCTTAAAAACTGGATTCAGTTCAAACATCTAAAACATGTAAGTCTGAGATCTACATTACAGATTGAGAATGTGTTGATGCGCAACCAGATTTTAAAATAAATACATGGAGGGGCAGAACAAACACTCACAGAAATAAAAAAGACATCTTCAGCTAGAAAATCCTAGGCTGAAACAGCCTTTAAAATCACTTCTCCTTCATGAAATCAAAATATAACCGAAGCAACTTTTACTAATTCAAGTTGTAACGTGGACTAACAGAGATGTGTATTGACTAGGTGAAATTCGAGGCAGGGGTGCAATCCAAATCAGACCTTTAGCTCCTGCTCCAGCAGGAACAAGCTGGAAGGCCTTCTTTATAACAAAGCTGAAAAGCAAAATTGATAAAAGTTCTTACAGAAAAGGACACAATTGTGTGCATATTTAAGCATATGCTTTTCTTGTTGATGCAGACAAAAGATATATATTAGTCTAGAAAATCAGTACCCTGGTCTGGCCTGACCATGTGGTAGAGCCAAGCTGTGAAGAGGTGGCAGGAGTATCAGAACACAAGGCAAAGGACAAAGATTTGGAGTCTGGCAGGCCTTTCTAAATGTACAAGTTCCTATATTCCCACCCTGGAGTGATCTTTTATTCCCCAAGACCCTTTACCTGAAAGGCACTTAACAGAAATAAAAAAGATATCTTAAGTTTTTCTAAGACAGCAACTCAGCTAAGCAAATGAACACAAAAGTCCAAGGGAGGAAAAAAGAAGAAAAGAAAGGAAGAAAAACAAAAACACTCCAAAGCAACTGCCATCAGTTTCCCCCATTTACACAAGGTACCCATGCAAGTCTGAAACCAGTATTTTTAAGCCAACTTTGTATTAAATCTTGGTTGCTCCCCCCCATTTCCATCCACAGATCCTATATTTTTAAGCTCAAAGACTCTACAAAAGTCTCAACAGGGCACACGTGGAGCACAGCCAGAACACCGCTCCCAGAGCTCCCCAAAGAATTAAGACAGAGCACGTTTTGAAAATGCCCGGAGACTGCAGAGCAGCACGCGCTATTGGGGATACTGTGTGGGAATAACCTGCACCAGCTGCTATTGAACGGTATATGAAACTTGCCATTAAATTTAAAATACACTTCAGGATGTGGCCTTGAGCCCGTCTCACTTGTCCATCACAAAGAGCAAATTTAATTACATCGCTGAACAGCGACTAAGTGGGTCCACAATAGCTGGGAGCACAAGTGCAGCACGTGAGCGCTTCCAGCCTTTTGAATGGGACCACTCATGTGCCTTAAGTTATAGGCATGCTCCACAAACTACCGCTTTTAATAGCTAGGCACATTAGCCACGGGCTCTCCCTAACACAGCCAACCTTAAGGACATTTGAAACGAGGCCACCGAATGGGGCATCAAAGGAGAGACGGGACACTCTGCGTTGCAAGTATGTCCGGGCTTGCTGCCACCAAAACGTCCCTGCACATTTTCATAGTGTTATTTGCAAAGCAGCTGCTGCCCATGGGCACTGCCCAAGCATTTAATTACATGGAGTAAGCGTTGTGCTCCTGCTGCCACTGTGACTTGCAAGTCATTGAGACTTGTCCCCCATTCCAGCTTTTCTTCCTGGGAAAAGCTGCATTTGCATCAGAGCAATCGGTAGAAGCCCTTTGAATGCTCGAGTCACCCGTGGGTCCCTCCCTATGCATGAAGAGATGCAGGTGGTGGCAAGCACCCCCAGTATGGGTCCAGGTCAGCTCTGTTCCTGCACACACAACCTACATCCTATGCCTTGATCTCGCTCAAGTTTAGTGCCGATTTCCCAACTTAGTGTTTTTGAAGCCACCCAAACAAATGGTGTATGAAATCTGAACACATACCATTATAAACATTAGTTTAACGCGCCCTTTCCTTAAGAGGCGAAAGAATCAACTTGCATTTTCCTTTTCAGGATGCAATGGTGGCTGGGACCAAGGAAAATAGAGGTGGAAAAATACTTTTCTAAAGCCTTTTCAAAATATTCCTTTTCACATCCCAGCTGAAGGAGCGAGTTCACATATCACATAACACTGAGTGCAAGCAAGCAAAATCTCATTCCTGGACTGGTTAGGAAAAGTTTTCCAGTAAAGAGGGAGAAAGGGGATCCTGTTTTTTTCTTTTAAAAAAATAATAATAAAAAAAAAGATTACCCGCTTTCTGTCGCACAGCTACTAGAAGTGGAATACTTAAATTTAAAAGTTTTTAAAAATCCTTGAATTCATAATATTTACAGTCCAAATTCATCATTTTGATGCATACACTCAGCAATACAACATGGATCTTTTCCTCTTTCTCCACAATTGCTTGACCTTGTAGATGACCTAATATATTTATAATTTAATAACATTTCCCCACGCCTTTCTCAATGACAGCGTCTCACTGAATTTTCAAAATCACAACACATACTTTGCTGGCTATCAGTTTCACTGAGATTTCATTTTCTTTTTCTTCTCAAAAAACAAATTTTGGTGAGTCTGAAAGACACTGAAAGGTTCAAGAACGAGAGGATGTACACAAGCTCAAACACTCTCCTCGCTATGTCCTTTCTGGTTCATTCGAAGCCTTATGTCTATGTCTAATATGCCTATTACACATCCATCCATTTAGTTTTGATCTAGACTTTTTCACTGGTTGAACGCAATCTAAACACCTAGAAGGGGCAGAGCATCATCAAAACTCAGTGTGCACTGGAGAACATTAAACACCCTTCGTCCTGGGCATAGCCTCCGTGTTCCATCACTTGTACCGAGCCTCAGACAACGCAGGAATATCAGCCCTTCCCTGCAGACAGAGGCTCCTTCACTGCTCCCGCTGTTGTCCCAGGGAGCACCCCACGCATAAGCACAAGAGCCAGGGACACTTCCCCCAAACCAAGGAGCCAATGCTCAAGGATATAATCCAGCTGCTCTCTGCACCCATCTCTTCCTTCCCAAATATAACCTACTGCTTACCCCATATCCTCCAACTTAAACAGCCAGTGTTTTTTTTTCTTTCTTTTTTTTTTTTTTTTGTATGAAAAGTACGCAGGAAAATTTAAAAAAAGAAAAAAGAACAGACACAAAATTAAACAATCTACCTAAAATAAACTCTGCAGTGTTATCTGTCTCTTGTCAGAAGTTATTAGGAAATAAAACTGACAGACTGTCTGCAAAGATGCATCCCATGTTCAAGTGACATACCTCAAACGAGTCAGAGATTTCCCTCTGTTGATGTGTCTGCTTAGCCTTAATGCCCACACTTGTTGCACTGTTATATAATTCTTGGATGGTGCAAGCGGTTGATTTATTTGTTGGAGAGGAAGAACACTTCCCCCCCCACATGCACATACACCTAATTTTACTCTTCTGATGCTGCATGTCTTGGTCTGTTCCTCACATAAAACAGGAAGGTCCTGGAGTAAAACCAGACTCCACATAATTATTTGTCCTTAAAAATAAAGTCAATAAAACGGGCAAATGCAAACAAAAGTAGAACTACAGATAGTTGTAAACTGACTTTCCCTCACTGCACATTCTTAACATCAAAAACCTAGTACTGGTCAGTATTAAAACCAGACAAATTACACAGTACAGACTAAAGAGGGGATAAAACAGCTCATGTGGATAAGTTACAGGAACGGATAAGCAAGAGATTGACTCGGTCCATACAGCTATTTGCATTTGGAAGCTCAGTGCCTGCTCTTTAGCCTTTACTGAGCGTTGCAAGTAGGGTCTCTGTACAACATATCAAGTCCAGATCCAGAAGATCCAGATGTGGACCCCTTTGAAAACCAGGCTTTGCCACGGCTTTGATGTGGTTGTGGATTGGGCATGTACCCACAGGAGAAGCAAAGCTTTGGCAAGGTGGTGCAAGGACATGACCAGCAGCCAGGAGGGAAGCTCTGCTGGAGGGAATGTGGGATCAGGTTTCTGGGTTGTCACAGAATGCAATGTAAGCATAAACATTTAAAGAATTTATTTTTTCTAATTATTTGCCATTGAATTTTACATTATTTCCTTAGAAGGAACCTTAAATGAGAACTAAGGCAAGCAAATAAAGCAGGCTACTGCCTTCGGACAGATGGGACCACAACAAATGGCCGAACTTCTCTCTCCCTTACAAACAAAATGGTAGCAGGCAAGGTCAGCGTGCTTCTTTCCCCACATCTTCGCAATAAGCCAGTCCATCACCTGATCCCACATTCCTGTGCTATACTGGAATATCATTAGGCAGGATTCATATTCTGCTTATGTCGGGACATCCTCACAAGGGCCTTCATCACAGCACTAGCAAAGGAAGCAAAGTTCCCACTGCACTTGACAGGCTGGGAGACGTCACTCCATCCCGAACCCCAGGAAAAGGCTGCTCATCAGCTCCTCAGGGGTCCATTACCACCTTGGCTCTGCCCCAAAGCCACTCTGGCTCCTTTGCAGCTTCCGATTTTGGTTTTCCGTTTATTACCATCTATGTCCCTTCACATATAAGCTGATATATAAACACAAGGATAACAGGAAGGGAAAAGCAGTGAGAGGGACACCTCATGCCTCAAGGTGCTCCCCAGATGTGCTTACACCAGAGCTGAATGAGTCTAAGTAAGCGCAGGCTCTGTCTTAGAGAGCAATAGGTACAGAGAAAGATCTTACCAGCTTCACCTTAGCACAAAATGATGAAGCACCCATTTCTTTTGTTTCTTCATCTACTTACTATTTAGAAGCATTTCTGTGTATCTAAGTATTACAAAAACCTACTTTTATTTTCACTTACCTTAATGCAGCTTGACCGAGTCAAGACAACTGGCCAGCAGCAATGCATTCCTTGCCCAACCATATACCAAAGCCACAGCTGGGGCCACCAAGATACACCGCCTGCCCAGGCTGCTCTTTGGAGAGCCCAAGCACTAACAAAAACATTGCCCCATAGACCTGCATAATCCAGTTGCAAGGCTGCTATTGAATCAAACAGAAAAGTGCTTCCAGATCACTAAGCGAACCCTCTAGCACCCATATCAAAACAGGTAGTGCAGGGCTTGCTGGAGCCCTGGAGTCCACGTGGCCAGGGAGGGCTTTGGCTTTCAGCGTGGTTCAGATTAAAATGCTATCTGCCGTCCCAGCCTTGATGAAATTCTTGTTTTCCGTGTCAAGGCCGAAAGCAACGGACTAGAACAAAGAGCTTGACAAGCACAGTCTCCAACATGCAAACAACTGGCTGTTTCCATAGAAAATTAGAGGACAGAGAAACTGGAGTAATTCAAAAAAAATGAATTCCTAATTTTGTAATAAAGGCCACATGGACTGCAGAAAGCAGCGGAGAGCTGGAGATCAGCTCTGACTAAACATCCCTGCTGGCTTCATCCCTGGCATTTTTCTTCATCTCAGGACACATGCCCACATCTCTGTCACTGGGACCTGCAGCACTCATCTTCCTTATCACAAGATTTTAAAAATTGATTACCAAACACTTAATCAAACCAAATAGTGAGCAAATTTACTCCAAAGCAGGAGTCTGCAAAAAATATATAACCACATCAGCTCTGTTGCCTGAGCTTTCGTGGTTGAATTTGAATCTCTTACCTGGAGCAATTTTGATCTGGGCTGTATACAAACTTTGTACATCAAATTTGTACAAAGCTCAACAAATCAGAAGTTTAATAGAAATACCACTTTGAAG
Organism: Nothoprocta perdicaria; assembly: GCF_003342845.1. NCBI lineage: Eukaryota > Metazoa > Chordata > Aves > Tinamiformes > Tinamidae > Nothoprocta > Nothoprocta perdicaria. The sequence continues at coordinate 3,914,714 of NW_020454649.1, forward strand.
CAAGATATTACAAAAGAGAGAGAGATTGTGAGATTACATCAGCACTACATCAGACCTTGGATCAGACTTGGTAATAGGCAGTATCTTGAACCCCATCTCAAAATATTACCAACCCAAACCTCGCCTCCACTAGCCATCGCTAGTAGAAAATATCACTGAACAATAACGTTAGTATTTTAAGTTCGTGTAAATACTTTCAAAAGTTTTGGATGTGAGCTGAGAACTCATTTAGCTAAGAATATTTTATTGTGGAAAAGGATGTGGAAGCATAAAATAAATTAAAATGATAAAGAGACCTGAATAGAAAATCTGTGGCTATAAATGGAACAGTTGCTGTAAGCAGACAGTTCTGTCCATCCACATCTGCTCCAGTTCAAAGCAGTTCATGTGAACCAGGGGAAGAAACTGTTTTTCCTTTAGCTTTGTCACTACAAATTTGTTGCATTCAGACAAGGGCAGAAAGCAGGGAGAGGTAGAAACCACCGACTCAACCTAAATTCCCATGGAAGAAGGCCATCCCTGGCAGCTCTTTCCATCTTTCCCTATTTCCACCCTTCATCCCCCATTAAAACCCTTCTAAAACAGGGCAGCAACATTTGCAAATACTTACGGTATTTAAAATTACTTGTTTTCACGAAAACCAAAGCATTTCTAGCTTAACAAAAGCTTCGTTTTTGTTCCTCTACTCACAGATAGTTTCTGTTTCACAACTGTCCCTTCAGGGGCCACTTTGATGATAATGTGGGAAAAGCAGACAGAACAGCCAAACAGGGGAATAAATTTGTAAAAATAATGAGCCTGCTCCAGAACTCATTCATGTTCCAAATTCCACTCTGTGGGTATCCCGGGCACTTTCCCTACCCTGGCTCGGGTCTGTCTCCGTTTCTGCAATACCCTCATCAACCCCCTTCAGAATCATAAAAAGAGTAAGATAGAAAGTAGTTGCAAAAAAGTACATTGTGCAAAGAAACAAAAAGGGCGATAGTATGAAACTTGGTAAAGTCTGAAAATAATAGGTCTGTGTTTTATATCCAATATCTAAACTCCAGAAGGGAGACATGTTGCAGAGTAACAAGGCTATAATTTTTTCCCCTACTTATATTAACAAATGACATCATTTATTCACCCTTCATATAGTTGACAAGATTTTAATGTTTTCCAAACATTTGGTACCCAGGTAAAGTTTGAAATATCTTAAGTGAGGTCTCCGATTTTATTTTCCACCTGCAAAACATGAGAGCTTCCCACCACCGAGTTTCCATGGGAATTTCCTGCTCCTGACAGAAGCACGTGCTCAAGGCAGTCAGCACAGAGAAACTGCAGGACTGAGGTTAACTGTAGGCTCATAACCCTGTCCTAAACAGCTTTCACTGGATTTTACTCTAAAGGTATAGCGCTATATCTTACAAGACACCGAACCCCTTAACTAGCCACCTCCATTTTTAAAGTTAAAGTGAATGGCAAAAATCTCCCCTGAATTTCAGAACAAATTTTACCTAAAGACATGAGAAATAGAACGTGCTCTGTGTCTAACCATTCTGAATACTTAAAGCAGATACTTCAAATCTTATACAGAGATGCTCAGGAGGATACTGTGAATTCTTGCCCACTTTGGATGGAGCAAACCTTCTGCAGAGACATAAACACGAAGCACCAGTCCTTTGGGAACACAGCAGCATGCCAGCTATCATGAGACAGAGCAAGGTCTCTCACTCATTTGTCCCTCCTTGTTTGCTCATCAAAACCAGACCTTAACACAATTTGCACATAGAAGTGTTTTAGTGGAGTAGGACCAAAAGGAAATGCCAATTGCAGGATATAGCCTCTTCATTAATTTGTATTATAAATAAAACAAAGATTTTATGTTTTGGAAACAAGAGTCTAGGATCTTTAGCTGAAAGTTGGTTAGCAAGATGCTAAAAGAAAAAAGCTGAAGAGTGAAATTAAACTGCCATTTAGAAACAATTAGCTTTAAAAGGCTAACATTTATTTTCTGTGCCAAGGGTGCAGCAACAAAATGTTCAAAAATGTAAACACCTTTCTGTTCTTCCATGGTTAACCAATATATGATCTTTCTCATTATCTAAACATTCAGTCATATTGTTAATGCAGGTATAATTTAATTACCATATATTATTTTATATTTTAAGATAAATATGTATAAAATATAAGTATCATATTTAATATATTTATATTATATATAAATGTATTTTTGGTTAAAATTAAAATATTTTGCTAAAACATACAAAAAACATTATATCATAGCAATGTAAGAACAGTAATGATGTGCATCTTCTCCCCCAGTTGATGAGCTGTCATTATTAGACATTATCAGTGTCATTCTAGAAATGAAAACTATAGGCTGCAAAGTAAAAACGTAAACACACTTCAAATCCCTGTCGACATCAGCACTAAAACCTAGATTTTTCATGGGTAAATTCAAAGCACCTATAAATACTGCCAGTACCATGGCAGACATCCCCCAGCACTTGCAACCTTAACAGCAGATCCTTGACTCAGCACTGTCCTTGTGTACCCACAGGAGGCTTTTGTTCAACTCGGGGAGAACTTACAAGCCTGGCTTCAGAGTTGGGGAAGACTGTCGTTGTTTGAGGCTTTAATTCCTTCAATTAACTCAACAATTAGGAGTGGAGCAGAGAATACTTTTACAATATACCACTTGGCAGTACTCAGAGAAACATTCATTTTCAAACGGTCCAAAAGCTGCAGACAAGGCTGAACAAATTGGCTCCTAATGAGAAGAGCAACAAGAGAAGGGCTTCCCCTTCTCAAGGGGATATGTGGTAGCAGAGGATTTGAAGAAATTACCCACAATAAGCAAAACAGATATGGGGTATATATGAAACTGAAAAGTGTCATGTATTAGCAAGCTCAGAAAATGCACATCATGGTAAAGGAAAGAAAACTTCATGTTCTTTTCTACTAGATAAGGTCAAGTGATATGTCCCAGTCTACCATGTGAAATTTTAGCAAAATGCATGAACTGTATTTAATCATTTGAAGGGAAAACCAAAAAATTACTCAATTCATGTCCATAGAACTCCATTCAATGATTCCTCCTTATTAAGAAGTGAAATATTCTGACATTCTCTGCCCTATTCCGTTTGTTAGCAAGTCCTCTATTCCCACGGGACACGAAGCAAGCCCCATTAGCCATACCTGTACACGTGGAGCTTCAGACGAGCACAACTTCAGATACTGCACAGCAGTCCCTAGCAGGTTTCCTTTACTATTTAATGTATATTATAGTATACAGATGTGCTGCTTGGCAACAACGAGGTACTCCCAAGTAGGTTCTGGGAAGTGAAACAACACCCAGCATGCGTTAGGTCAGAAGTTACATGTTTCTCATGAATAGACAAAATTAGAGTATGTTATGCTCTTGTAGTATAGAAAAACCTTTTATTTTAGTTGGCACACACCACAGAAAGGGCACTACTCCCCCCATCCCACCCACCCCCACAAAAGAAGCATGCTACCAGCAGCAGGATGATTTGATTGCCCTGGGAGACTATATTTGTTAAAACAGGTTGCTCAAGCTGATTAAATGAAAGTAATTGTTGTCTTGGATGTTGGCCCAATGTACTGCTAGGGGAAAAATTAATTGGTATCTCAATGGAGTTTTATTATTTCAGTGATAAACTAACCATAAAAATCCATTCAGATTTTCTTGAATGGCTTGCCCAGATGCACTTTTTTTGGCACTACCTTGGAAGAAGAGGTGGAAAAGGATAGCAGAGAGCATTTTAGCTATATTCTGCCTACTCAGTGCGTGGGAACCTGGAACCAGGACCTAAGAGCAGACCCATAGGCAGTCGGCAAGCTCCACATGGCAACTTCTACAATTGGCTAAAACCCTGAAAAACACCTGGCTCCACATCCTTGCTCTGTGACTCGGGCTCATTTCTGTTTATACTTTTGTGAACTGAAGAAATGATGATGACTAGTAGCTATACAGATAAATAAAGTATATTAAGTCACAGGAAACAAAAAAGAGAAAAACACTAGTTTATTTTTAGAAACCTGTTCTTGCCATTCATCAGAAAAAGAACATTCAAAAGCATGCATCAAGATACAGGCATCTGGATGAGGTTTGCTGACCACATACCAGCATGCAGACTACACAGAAACGCTTTTCCTCGGCCCTGTCTCAGGGCCTGTGCCAGGGAACACAGGATATGGACAAGAATGCAGCAGTTCCCACTAGCAAAGCTCTGCAAGGAGCCCACTCTGACCAGGTCTGTGGAGCCTTATTCCTGCCTCACACAACTTGTCCCCAGCTGCCACACGTAACCTACCGGCCCGCGACAGCCTCCAGACCGAGCGAGACACCAAGGCCAAAGGCCCCAGGCCCACGTCAGCACCTCCATATAAGCAGAGCACGCCAACACTAACTGAAAATAAATATATGTCTTAAAACGGATCTGGATGCTCAGCTTCCAGAAACACAGTAGTAAGTGCAGGACGCCCACACATCTTCATCTCCCTGCTAGTATGGGGTTGCCAAAATAGCACACATAAATCAGGACAACTCTTTCTCGAGACAATGGTGGTGCAACACATTGGCATGAATTTAGTAATATTTGCATAAAAGCTTCCATCTTTTCCAGTCTGCAGTTCACTTCTGGGCACTCATACCACAAGCATAAAGTCATATCATACTTTGCATCTCCGCGGGTCAAAATGCGGGAAGAATCACAATGTACATTCATTGACGTACCTCGCAGGACACTGTCAGCCAAGACACCCTAGTGCAACAGATTAGACTTTTTTAAAAAACTTTTTAAAAATTTATTTTTAATGTGACATTGGACTAGTTGCTACCATTTTCTTCACTTCAAAAACTACTAAAAAAGAAAAGTAAGCCTTGAGCGATGCTTGGCCCTGCAACTTCCACCTTAGGACTCCTTAAGGCCAATCATAAAACTCCCACAACAGCAAAGAGGAAAGAGATTGTAATTGAAAAGAAGATTCTTTTAAAAACAACAGTAGAAAACATCATCTTTTACATTCACTTCTACAATGCTGCTAAAGTTGTTATCTGTTCAATATGCCTACTTAATTTTCAAAAATGTGCCCTTCCTCTGCACTGAATTGCTGAAACGTAATTAAACTCCCATTCCTTTCTCTCCTTATTAGCTGTATGCTGCAAAACATGTTTGATTTTCACTTAGTGAACCTTACTTATCAAGCCACAGATTCCTATTGCCCATTCCAAGTTTGCTCTGCAAGCAGGACACCAACTGACGTCAATGAAGATGTAAAAGAGGCAACAAATGTTTGCAATGTGTTTAGAAAACAAAGTTTTCCCTCTTACTGGCGTAGAGTCATCAGGTTTCATCCTGCTCGGCTTGCGGACAGGAGACAGCCAGCGGGACCGGGGGACAGGAATATACAACCTGAGATCACTGATGTCACGATAGGACTTGAATGATTTAAGATGTAAAAGGAGCCATTAACACTTGTAAATCACCTTTTCTTAACAGAGTTTGTATTTTAAAACTCCTTTGGAGCAGTTAGAGTCCTGTGCAAAAGTCACTGGTGTTCATATTAGGGTTTTTAATGCTTTGTTTTATGGAATTGCAGTCAGAAAGGACAGATCCTATCGAAATAATCCATACTTGGTCTAATAGTTTCAGTGTTTAATATACATTATTAATATTCCACTCACAGGTACAAAAATATATGACCAGATTCCTGCACAGATACAGCACTACCAAGAATAGACCAGACAAATAGGTTAGGCAGGCAAAGGTACTATGGAAAAATAGGATGGGATCTAGTAGGATCGTTCTCTTTTTAACCAGTATAGGTTTGGAAGTAGTTTTCCAAAAGGTTTCCATAAAGGCAGACAGGTTTCTAGTGGACCAACAAGATGTGAACATGTGGGAAGGGGAAGACAGTGAAAACACCTGCACATGGTCCTGAAAACATGGCAAAACAAGGACAGGGCTGCTCTGAGGAGAAACGTGAGTAACAGCACAGCAAGACATAAGGACACAGCATATAGAGCAGCAGTAGCAAAGTCAGCAAGTAAGAAGCAAGAATACACATCGGGACACAGATGAGCTGGATGAGGATAAAAGCAAGTGGACACAGGAAGGTCTGGGTGCAAGGAGAAGAGCTGCAAGCAGGGCTGCCTGCAGAACGAGATGAGGGATGCAGAATACAAACCAAAGGCTAAAGCAAACAAATAAAAAGTTATTTCCCTTGGTGGTATGTTGGCAAGCACACGAAGCAGTGGTAGTGACTAATGCAGCTCAGCACGCAGAGCTCTGCTCCCTGCACCTTTACAGCCTTGCGAGAAAGTCAACCACTGTGGTCATTTCTGAGAAGCTCCTATTTGCCATAAATTACCTCGCAGCGACAACGGAGGCACCACTATCTTCCCTCTCTTCCAAGCACCAGAAAAAAAAAAATGTATATTGTTACACACAGTACTGCATTATATCACTTAGATCAACCAGGTGGTAGGAGCTGACTTAGCACTACTGAAAATAACAGTATGATGGGGTCCCTGAAAGACATATAGGCTGAAAAACGGTCATCTGTAGAACTACTCTTGGGGTTCTGCTCTGCCTGCGACACCCTGCAGCTCCTACTGTAATAATCCAAAGTCTTATGGCAAACATGGGTGAGGCCGAGAAGGTGACTATTCCCTCACCTCCTAGCTAAAGCATCTCTGTACTACCCAGAAGTTATGCAGAACCATTTCACAATACTGTTGATAACTTGGCCTATAAAATAAAATATAATGATGCATGCAGAAGTTCTTTTTGAGAAGCCCTGCGAGTGACTGTAGGAAATCAGCAAAGAAGTGGTGGCTTTTGCCTATGGAGCTTATCAATTTACTGGTTTGGCCGCATAGCCACGGATCAGCTCCATGCAAAAAGGGAGTTGGACGGCATGAACACCCCAGGCTCCCTTGCAGAGCGAGGCCGCCAGGTCCTCCGGAGAGGCTCTCCTCCAAAAGCTGCGGGACCCTCGGGCTTGCAGAGAGCCCATCCGCACAGTCTGCTCTGCGGAGGAGGGAGTGAGCTCGGAGCCTTCAGCCTCGCACCAGAGCCGTGCAAAGATCTACAAGTAACCCGATAAGCCAGAGCAAGCCAAGGCAGCACAAACCCTGCCCATGCAACGCGGCCTGTGGCTAGCACGGCGCCCTCCACACGGGGAGGACCCTCCTGGCAGGGAGAGGCGCCTCTTCGTCCTCGCCACCCGGACCACGTCCTGGTCCTGGCTGCGGCAGGACAAGCAGCTTGCCCGGTCACGTACCAAGTGCTAAATGCACCTCCGCGAGCGCTGAGCGCGCCCACCAAAGAGGGGAGAGCAGCAGGTTCAGCCCTCCTCAGCCTTTCACACAGCAAAGTCCAGAGATTTGCCATGTTCTGACCTTCCTTCTCTCCTCCCAAAGCGAGTCTCCTCTAAACCAAGCCTCATTTTCCAACCACAGCATTTCCTTTCCCAAAACTGCCATAATTCAAAGGGTGCAATTACAGTCAAAAGTGACCTCCCCCCCCCCAAACTCTTGATGCCAATAAATACTTCTACTTCCCAGGGATTCTCCCCTGCCTTCTGTTCTGGCACCCGGCTTTTCTCCCATATTTCACTGTCACAAACGTGCAGCCACAGAGCCGCACGCATCTTGCCCGGCACGTCTGTGACGCCACCGTGCTGCACTTCCCTGCCTATATGCTCCATATGGGCTCCCGATGACTCGCTGCCAGCCCCATGTAGGACAAGGGCCTGCAGCCTGGCACAGAGTGGGAGACGTGCTCGGACTGCACGTGCACTCGCCCGCAGAAATTAATAAATCATTACTACAAATTCAAATATTAAGTTAATGATGTGCATGACTGCAAGTTACAGAGCTGGAAAAGAAGTCCTAATTAAATCAATAGAGCTATTAGTCCCTTGTCACCTCTGATTAATTATTAGCTTAATATGCTTCATCACTTCCCTTGCTCATGGAAATAGCTACAGTGCCACCAGGAGAGGCAGTGCGATACGTCAGAGCAACCTAGAGCCGCGCTGCAAGTCACAGCACAACTTCTTCCAGAGAAAGAGGGGGAAAATGGGCTTCATTCCCTAGCGTAGAATTCTGGCAACACCTAAGGCAGAGACAAATCTCCTGCCTTCAGCAGGGTCTCACATTGAGAGGCAGTTCTTGGCTGCTGAAATGTAGGAGGAGAAGACACAGCTCCTAATCCCGAGCACTTGTCCCAGTGCCCCCCAGCCTCTCTCAGAGCTACATGACAGCACCAAGGGCTCAGGTAGCTCCCAGGAGCCGGCACCTTTCCCTGGAGCCAGCCCAACGTGCCCCTTGGTGCTTCTTTGCTGCAAACACTTGTTATCCCAGGACACCAAGAAGGAATTGTCACTAAATGACCTGGCAGCCCTCAGTGCTGAAGTGGAAACGTCAAAGTTCCCAAACACCTCTCTGGCAATAAAACCCAGAGCTGCTAAAGAACAGGATGGAACTACAACATTGAACCACAATACATGGATCAGTTAGATGTTTAGAAAGGAGTTTCTTTGTATGAGGAGCTTTTACAAACAAGAGGTTAGCACAGCAATGCAGAGATGCGCTTCTGAGAACAGAGCTGCTCCTTGCATTTATTAAGGAAGCGGGTGCACAGCATCATTGCCGCTAATGGGCGGCTCAGTAAATTAAATGGGGAATGTCACCGTAAAAATCAAATGTAAACTTTCCCAAGGATAAAGAGCCATTGCCATGATTTCTCCAGGCACTCCCAAATTCTCCCCATGATTGTCGCTGATAAAGAGCCACCTGCCCCATGAGCAATGGCAGAGCTCGCTAGTGTCAGGTTATCACTCAGCCCTCTTGATACAGCTGTTAATGTACTATGATAACGGTTCATTTCCCCTTATTTACTCACTTTCCTTTTCAGATTACAGCCCTATACTTGCATATTTTTAACGAACAAGTATACACAGAATGACATGCAGAAACCTTGTCCCCCACTATTTAGATGTAAAGTCCAGCTATTTTGTGTCAAACATTAAAGAAATAGTTTGCTTTTCATTCTGAACGCTCTGGCTAGTCCCTGGGTCTGTGAACACACAGCATCTCTTTCAGAAATGGGCTGAACTCCAGTGAAATATTCGGCCATTTAGTGAGCAGGCTCCAGGATAACAGTTTTCGTGGGAATCCAAAAAGAGGGAGTAAAGCAAAGGGCTCCCCGTGCTATTCTTAGCTGCAAACAGTTAGATTTGGAATTTTGATTGTAAAGCATGGAATTTATAAATGGTGCCATGCTAAATTTACTTCATTTGTATACAACTCAGCTGGATAATCAAGTGTGCTACAGTATGTTCCTGGTTAGCATCTAACTTCCTAGTTTTATAGCCTTGAAACTAGTAGAAAAATGCATTCAGTAAATAGCGCTTATAAAACTTGCTTTCCAGCGTGTGCATGTGAAGGTTTTACATACAGTGTGCGTGTACACGAGCTCACACACACTGTGCATGTGCACGAAGGTTTCACGTAAATCCATATGCGCTGCACACACACACACACTCACCCTGGGTTGTGATTTATCTCTCAAGGGAAGCCAAGGAAATTCTCACCCCCTACCAGTTAAACGATCTGCTCTTTGGCTCTAAACAGTCTGGAACTTCTCCGCCAAGGAATGTATTTTCCCTTTCCAATATATATAATTTATCTTGCTGCACACATTAGTTAATGATACGGGGATACATGATTTAGCCAGTTCTGTAAAAACGCTACTGACAGCCCGACACAGACCTATTCTATTTTGGCAAGTCCTCTCCTCGCCAGGCTTCCCCAGAGCGGCACAAATTAACAGCAGTCACCAGATTGAGCATTTATCTCCTATCCTTCATATCGCGGCAATTTCTCATCCCTCGCCCGGCTCCGCGAGCGAGGGGAGTGCTTAAGCGCCGTATTTATTTAGGCAAAGATGACTTAACGCCGCTTGGCCTGGGGGCAGGGAAGCGGGACGGCGATTCCATTTCAGCGGCACGTCCAGCCCGCGGCTCCCGGGTTATTAAAAGCAGCAGGTAAAAGGCGCACGGCGATCCCCGGCCCCCGCGCACCGCTCCGCTCACCCTTACGCGGTGCCCAGGGCGCTGCGGGCGGCAGCCTGCGCAGGTGGATCTCATCCTTATCCATGTCCTGCCCGCGCGGCTCCCACTCGGTGCCGATCCCGATCCCGCGCGGGTCCCTCCTCCTGTGGCAGCCCCCGCGCGGGGTCCCGGCGGCTCCGCGGCGCCACGCGCCGCCCCCCGGCCAGCAGCGGGGCGGGCTCCGCGCAGCCACTTTAAATAAGGGCGCCGGGGCCGGGCGCGGGCGCGCGCCCGCGGGAGCCGGCCCTCCGCGTCACGCGCAGCCCGCGCGCACCGCGCCCCGCCCCGCCCCACCCCGCGCGCCCTCCCGCGCCCTCCCGCGCAGCGCCGACCTGGCCGGCACCGGCACCGGAGCGGGAGCGACAGCGGCAGCTGCGGCGGCGCCCGGCGAAGGTCAGCGCGCCCTGCGCGGCCGCGCACCCAGCGGCGCCGCCTCCGCCTCTGCCGCGCGCCCTGCCCCTGCTCCCCGCATCCTTCCGCCGCTCCGCTCTCTGCCCGCGCACGGCCACGCGTATAGAGGGATTTTTTAAAGCACCCCTTGGGCTTGTTCCGAAGAGAAGCCGTAACTTGGGGCTAGAGAGCAGTGGGACACCTCCCAGCGCCCCGCTGCCCACCCCGCTGTGGCCAAGCCAGCGTCCCCCTTCCCGGGGGGATTTCTGTGGGGCTGCGGCTGTGGAGGACGCCGAGCTCCACCGGGAGGGGCTGCTCCCCCCACCTGCTCCCTAGGGATGTCCCCACACGTAGCCCCTGCAACCCACGGTGCTCTGGGGTGCAGAGACGCTGCACTCCCTCAGCCAGCGTTGGGCTGCAGTGTCCATGCGGGAATGGGAGAGCTCTGCCCCGGGCTAATCTCCGTGTCCCCTGGCCCCCTCTCCTGACACCTCCCCCTCTGCCCGGTCCCAGGCTGCGGAGCCAAAATCCGCTGCAGAAACGGTGTGCCCTGCTGAGCCCTTTCTGTGGCTCTGAACTCCAGCAGAAACTCAATCCTCACAAGTGTGTCCAAGGTGGAGACTGGGATAGGACAGGGCTTCAGAGCTCTGCCAGAAAGAAATGCATCCACCAGGAGCAAAAATTTTATAACTTCCTGCAGGCAGCCCATAGGCACTGAGTAACTGCTATTCCCAGGCAGGCTCCTTGCACCCTTGGCTCCCGATCCGAAACCTGGTGGATGGGCACAAGCACTCTGGGCGCTCGTGGGCAGGTGGATGCTCTGGTCTGCTTTGTAAGTCTTCATGGGCCAGGCTTGCTTAACTCTGCATCAGGAGCATTTCAAAGAGATCTCTTTTTCCTTGGCCTAAAATGAGTTTAGTTTGGATGGAGATTTGCAACAGAACCAAATACGGGCACGGGACTGGCATAAACGTTTGCTTTATAGCTCCGAAACACTAAGAAGGCTGGGAGCGATGCTGGACTCTGACACCTACCTCGTACCGAGGAGTCCCCAGGTGGGCAAGCCCCAGCCGTGGATGTACCACCCGCATTCGGAGCAGAGCTGCTCCTTGGTGCATAATTAGCCCCATTAGACCCCAATTAGCCAACGTGGTCTCCTGCAAAACGTGCGGGTGTCTCCAGCACAGCAGTGGCACAGGGCACGGGTGCTGCCCTCCCTGCTCGGGCGGCCAGGGGAGCCCAGGGTAAGAGCCCGTGTCCCCGGTGGCCACCGCGCTGCTGCAACGCGGTCACGAGGGCCAAGCAAAGGCCGGCCCGGCAAGCAGAGGCTCCCGCGCTGGCACGCGCACAAGTCAGTGCATACAGTGGATATGGAGCGTATGTAGGGGGCCTGGTACAGGACATCCATGGAATCACAGCCAGGTGCGGAAGTGAAAAACACAGGGGGCCATTAGTCGTATGATAAAGACTAAGGCATGCCCGGAGAAATAAGCAAGTGGCCATATTAAAATAACTAGAAAGTTTTATTTTTTTCTGTGTATTATACTGACTATACTATATGATAATTATATATTATCGAATAAATAGGAATAGTAAAACTGTGGATGCACAGCATCATTACGTTTTCATGCAATACAACTGAAGTCAGAAGTGTAGGGGTTTTTTAGGAAAATTTTATGAAGAATAGGTCCAGTGGTATCTATCAGAAAAGCAGTCTGGATGTAATTTTCAGCTTGGTAAGCTCTTAAGTCTCTGGCTGTTAGAAAGGCATCTGTGGGGAAGGATGTTCTGTTTCTTATCTTCTTTCCTTGCTGCTCACCACTGACAGACCCTGGGTCCTGGACTAGATGGACCTCAGGCCTGACAGAACAGGCTAAATCTTTTGGCTCTTTCAGTACTTAGCATGTGTAAAGCACTAATGCACCTATAGCACAAAATATTTTAGGGGCTGTGAGATTTCCTTTTGTTCAAGCCTAGTTCTATATTGAAATTAGTAAGTGAATACTGCTAAAAGCATTATATTATTTCCTCAGTGCCTCAACCTTGCAAATGCTTCTGCGTATGCTTATATTTAGTGGTGTTTCTGTGAACTCTATGGTTAATTTTTTTATGCTTCATCATTTTCTGAAGCTGAGAAAAAATCTTGAAGTTTGTAAGCAGCAACGTCCAGCATGTCAAACACGTGGAAAGCTGAATGCAGCTTAAGAACCCAATCAGACAATGTCCTTCAAAAAAACCCACACCGCTTTGCAGGTTTTAGCCTGTGCCACCAAGAGGTAGTGTTTGGGGGCCGTCACTTTTTCCCTAAATTAGAGAGGAATCAGGATGCCTGTTTTTCACAGCTTCAGCCACAGAAGAGGAGTGAAGGATACAGTTCTCCTTCATGAGAGAAAAGCGTTGACAACCAACCAGCCTGCTCTGTGCATGTGAAAACCCTCAGTCTCCCACAGTGTCCCCATGAACTGGTGTTACCAGCTGCTCTGAGGCACCGTGGACAGGCGCAGGGTTTTCCCATTAGCACTGCCGAGGAGTTTCCACGCGTCACCGTGCAGGAGTCGGGGGAACTCCCGGCTCTGCCTTTCTGCAGCTCGCAGTTGGAAATAACGCCAGCCGAGAGGGCGGCCAGCGCTTTGGAGTTAATTTGGGAGATGCCGTAAGGCTGCGGGGAGTGGCGGGAGCCGGCTCTGACTCACGGCCGGCTCGCGCCTCCCTCGCTGCTGGCACAGGGGAGCTCTGCCCACCCTGCACCTCCGTCCTGGTCCCGCAGACCAGCGGGCTCCGTGCAAGCCTGTTTGCAGATGTGGAAATGTCTGTTCTCTTTGATCCGGGCCGCTGGAGCTTCGGGGTCAATAGCTGCTGATGTCTCCTGCAAGCAAAGCTTCAAGTAGCTGTGGTTAGAAAAATAAAAAGAATTTAGATATACCTTGTTATTCCTTTGTGGTGCACGGTGTAAAGCCAAAATCAGCCCGCAGCCTGTGTGCCTGTAAGCTCCAGTTGCATGCTATGGCCTGCCTCTCTGTCTTAGCTCTTAAGCAATGAAGGGAAGAAAAGATTTCCTGCTAAAGGTGGCTTTTATAGCTTCAGTGTCACTGGGATCATGTAGAGAGTAAAGGGGCGAAGTATTTGCCTGTGACTCAACACGCCACTTTTTACAGCCAGTGTCTCCCTAGGCACGCGTGCAGTGTAGGTGTTCCAGTATGACCTCGCTTCCCAACCCCAAATTACTGCACTATTCATACAGGAAACAGTAAAATACCTTCTTACAAAGGAGCACTAACAACAATTCAAACTAACACCCTGTGAGTGGCTCAGGCCCCAGGAGGCTGCAGCCCGTGTGCTACCCCTGATGGCACGGAGGCATTGGGAACAGCGCTGCTGCAGCCTGTGCGGACCGAGAGGCGGCAAAGAGAGTTGCTTCTTAAGGCTTTGTTAGCACTAACTAGAGCTTTGTCCCCAAACTTCAAGAGTTTTTGCATGTTTATGAGTTAGGACCTAAATATTCACAGTCTCCTTACTTACCAGCAGATATGGCACTGAAAGAGCTTGAAGTTGGACTGGCACTAGACATTGCTGGCCACTAGAGATTAGACCCTGACATGCTGAGAAATTTGACAGCACCTCCAGAAGGACGTGTTGCTGCTCCCAGCCCCTCCACGTGAGCACTCAGGACTCCTCTCACCATCCCAAACCAGGCAGTTACTGCGAATAGCAGAGATCACAGCCAGCAGCCTGCACCACGGCGACACTGCTAGGGAGGAGAGCGATGAAGAAGCAAAAAACCTGCTGGCAACAGATGTTAGTTACTCGTTTTCTTTTTAACTGTCACCTCTTTCAATATCTGTAAGTTATCTCCAAAGTGGTGGCAGTTTAGCGCACACAGAGTGACACCAGGCAGGAGGCGGTGGTGGTTCTCTGGAGAGGGGGGAAGCCAGGATCTGGTTCAGGGCTGTGAGTCAGTGGGAAGTTGAGACGGATTCCGCAGTGTTTTCCGAAGTAGGAATGTCCAAGAACCTGCATGAGAACATTTGGGGATGACGAGCTGATTAAAGAAACAGTTGTGTTGGCTTTTCCAGCTTCCAACCTGAGGACAGGTCCCGAGAGGAAGAAGTACATAAAAGAACTGGAAAGGAATGCTTTAACGTGCCATCATTTATGCTCATGTACATATTTTTGACTAACAGCGGGATCCCAGAAAGCAGACAGACGTTCTTACATTATGCTTTGAATTTATACAAATCCAATCTTGCAGCAGTTTCCCAGCGAGAGCAAGGCCAGCGCACACCTCACAGCAGTGCATCTGCCAGGACAGCCAGCGTGGCTCTCCCCAGCTCTGTAATTACCAGCAATGAGCCTGTTTCTTCAGCTTTCATCCCACCTGCCCTTCCAGCCCCAGCAGATCCCCATAAGCAGAGGCATTTGCACAGATTTCTGGCGCTTCATATACTTCTCGAGGTCAACCTTTGCATATTCCCTTTCCAAACTGGAGACTGCTCTTAAATTTGCTGGATTCCTGTGCTGAGCTTGGACAGCTGCCACCCACCCAACCTATGGCTCTCGTAACGGGATGTCCCAGCCTGGCGGCTCCGTGGGCTGCTCTCCTGCTGAGACGCTTCATCCTAGAGCCCCAGCCTAGGACAGACGTGAGGGAGGCAACTTCTGGCCATAAACCAGGATCTCGATGAAATATGTGCCTGGCAGCATGTCTGCTGATCCAGATCCCTCTGTGTTCCTGCTGGGGCTGAAAACCTGTGTTCCCATACAAGAACAGGGAGGAGATCTTGTCCTTAATTGCTGTGGACGTGCCTTTTCCCCTATAAGCCGCTACATCACATTTCATGGTGATAAAATAAAAATGAGACATTCATATTCATTTCTTGTTTGCAACATCTTAGAGGCAGATTGAGATCCTATGGAGAGGTGCCAGCACATATTTGGAACAAACATGAGAACAATACAAACCTGAACAGAATGCAATAAGGAGAATAAATTCCAAGGTTCTTTCTTGCACATTTGTTCTTTCTTTCTCATTTAGAAATCGGTTTACTGTAAGCATATTAGAATCTTTAATTTATTAGCATTTTTGGTTACATCTGAAAATATCTTAAACCATTTTTGAAAAATGATAAACTGAAAAAGTGTTTTCATTTCTTAAAAAAAAAAAGCTTTAAAATACTTTTTCTTTGCCTTAATTTTCATGTTAAGGTCTTCTCCATGAATCTCATGACTTTTATAAGATTCATAAACACAAATGATATTTATCATGTTCTTTCAAACACAAGGGGGCACCAACATGCTAGTGGAGCAGGACAGAACCTCTTCACCTGTGGTAAGTTAGAGGGAACTTAAAAACATTGATATTCTTGTCAGACGAGACAGATTTTGAAAATAACCACCCTTATCATTTTTTAATATAGGAATATTTGTGGTGTTTGTATCAATTTTTACAGCCTCTTTTTGATTTCTTTGTATTTCCTTAGTGAGGCAGACTGAAAAGGTGGTCTTGGAACACAAGTTAAGACCCAAACATTCTTAATTTAGTGTAATCTGGTCTAGTAAAATAAGCTCCCATGCATATGGGAGCATGTGGGACTTGTCCCAGCGCGGAAGCTGAGCACGAGGCTCATGCACCTCTTCCTCCCAAGAGCCGGGCTGCGATGCTCCGAGACCTATCGCTACAAGAGGGTGATGGAAGATCTGAACGCTCAGGTCTCCAGCTGCTGAGCTTCTGCTCTGCTCTTCTAGACCCACTGCAGGCTCCTCAGTCAGGTTTTCAGGTTACATAGGCAAAAGACAGCCCTTTGCAAAGGAATGAATGAAAACAAGTCATCTTGGGGACCACAGCGAACTGCTTTGGTTTCCAGTTCTGTGTTTTGCTTTTTGACTTCAGACCCAGGAGTTTCCTCCTCAGGCATTTCCTGCTTTGCTCGACCTACTCTGACTCCTCCTGGGTTTTGGGTGTCCTTGTAGTTCCCAACATACTTATCGGCCCAGCATTTCCCTCTTCTCAGCCCACACGAACACTGCTTGGACGAGTTTTCAAAGGAATTAACACTTTGCAGGTGAACTTTGGGTCTTGAAACAGACTCCCCTGACAGAGAGCTCGCTCAGGCAGGAAGCCCAGCTCAGCAGATAGCAGCTGCAAGGGGGAAAATTAAGCTGCTGCAAGGGACACGCTGTTTTTGCTCCTTTTCATTGGCAGCTGAGCCCTGCATAACCCTGTATAGAGTTAAAATAGGTTGGCAATGTAGTCATGCCATACATTGGACAATCATACCATTCGTATGATGAGACTCCAAATATGACAGTTTCAAGCTATTATTCTGCTTGGGAAAAATCATCCCACAATGACACAGATCTCCCAGTTAAGATTTTCCTGATAATTTACCATGTTTGGGCCTGCAAAGATTTGCTTTCCCCATTCTCTGTATCCATGCAGCTTAGGAACCGCCTGTTCACGGTCATGCTTATCTGTCTGCTGAGCTTAGGAAGAACTTTCTGGCAAATATCTTGCACTTTGTGACTTTCTGCACAACAGCAGGGATGGGGATGGCTGTGCAGGACAAAAGGTAGAGGGGACAGATCATAGACATCAGGGCAGGGGCAATGCTGTGGCAGAGGGGCTTGGTGCTAGAGCTACCCCCACATATATAACCTTTCCTGCAGTAGCATCACACATGTTGAATTTTTGGTCCAGAT
This sequence comes from Nothoprocta perdicaria, assembly GCF_003342845.1. Lineage (NCBI taxonomy): Eukaryota > Metazoa > Chordata > Aves > Tinamiformes > Tinamidae > Nothoprocta > Nothoprocta perdicaria. Next base: position 3,931,928 of record NW_020454649.1, read on the forward strand.
AACCTCCAGTTTGCAGGTGTGAAAATGTTGCTTCTCATTAGCCTTTGGTCTCCCTCATGCAGGCAGAACAGACAATTTGTGTTTTTCAGATGGAGAAAACTCCTTGGGTTTTGTATATATATCTGTGTTCAAGAGAACTTGTAATGTATTCTTTGTATTCATCATATAATCAAAAGGTTTTTGTTATTTAAAGAATGGTTTTGTGGATAAAACACAGGAATGGGAGTTAAGAGATCCAATTTCTTCTCACACTTCCAGCTAAACGCTATGTTTACCTCATATACTGCCAACAACAGGCACAGTTACTACAAAAAAAAAAAGAAGCCATCACTCCTGCAAACCCGAGACTTTGGAAAGCCTTGCCTTTCCAAGCTTAAAAATCTAGTGACCTCCAACTGCACTTATCAGCCCCTTAAATCAGGGAAATCTCTTGCTTTAAAAAGTTTAGCAGACTTTGTAGGTGTGTGATGGTTTTTTTTTTTTTTTTACTTTCTTAATCTGAAATTGTCGGTGGGATGGAGACAAAGTAAAGAGCAGATCGATTTAGGAGTGTCCAACTCTTGCCTAAGCCAAATCTTTCTCCCTTTCTTTTTACTTAATTCCACAAATAGTGGTGGTTTTTGCTCACATTATGCCACAGGCCTTCAAATTGTATTTACTGTGCAGACATTTCTTTGGGAATGCTGGTGACAGCGTTAATTCCCATATATGTTTCTCACTTGAACCATTGCCTATTATCCTTACAATTGTTTTTATATTTACCTACCCTTTTCCCTTAGTTAAAAACGTCTGAATCTTTCTGCTTTCCTTCCATTATGTTCTTTCCTTCTTCTATCTGCAGATAGTTTACATGTGCACCCTAGGCTCCTGAGATGCCTCTGATAGGTGCCTTACATTAAACATGACTGGAGCACCCATCTCTGCAGTGTATCCAAACAATATACAATGCTGGTGACAACACCAGGGAGACCAGCCAAGGACATCAGACTAGTCTCTATCATTGCAAAAAACGTCCTGGAATTTTTAATATTCACATAAAACATCTGTTTCTCATCCATTCGTGGTACTTAATACATCTCCCTCCGACCTATGAATAGATTCTCTAGGGACTGGGACACATCATCCTCAGGAAGCAAGGTAGTCCATATATGAGAATGTGGTCCAACATGAATAGTTTTTGGTAGCAATGCTAGCTTTGGCCATCGTGCCTCTCTGCCAGGAAATTGCACTGAATGAAGAAAAAAATGTTGTTTCATTTTGTTTCCCGTTCCTCGGACCACAACACGACAGCACACATGCTGGTGATGGGGAGGCAGCTCGGGGAAGGGGGAAGAGCAGGAGGCTATTTATGACACCCCAACTAATCCCGCTGCCGAATGTGGAACTAGAGCCCAAAGCGGAAGCAGCACAGAAAAGTTAGAAGTTGTCCTGCTGGGAATTTCCACAGTATTCTGTGCATACTGCAACTTCCAACACCATGGATGTCAGAGTTGATAAAATTTCGTTTCAGGCAAAAATGCACACTTTCTGAACTTTATTTTATTCGCTTGATTTATAATATAAATTAAAATGTCAGCAATGCCATATATTGTTTCAATCAACCTGAAATACAGCGTTCTTTCCAAAACACAGAACTTTCCTGCAGACAGGAAATTCTATTACTAACCAACCAAGCAGAAATAAAGTCAAATGATGAGTACAACCTGGCTTGCTTTCTGTTATATTTTTAATTCTACCTGAGCGAATGGAAAGACTAGAAAGAGGTTTTCTCTCATATCAGGGTAATGCTGCCACAGGACCTATAGTGGCCTAAACCTTGTCAGACTCAAAACCTCACACTCAGAAGGGAACCTCTCCAACACAACACCCTTTACCATCTGTGGTGTGCAGGTCTGCTGCAGATTGCCTTTGTGCTTTGTACGCTGATTTTGTATTCATCACTAAAGGAACTTTGATCTGCAGAATAGAATTTTATCATCCTATTAATTCCATAGTTTAAAATGAAAGTATTTTCTGAAATCATTTGATAGGTGCAAATCTCAGAAGCAACTTAAACTCTCAGATAAACTGAGTAATAAAACCAGGAAATCTAGGAGAGATAATAAAATTGAACATAGAAATGCCCAGAACTTTAATAACTCACCCACAGATGCATACACTCACCTCCCTACCCTTTCTCACCTTTTGAGTTTGGGACCAGCACGGAGAGTCCGTTCTCCTATGGCAGATGTAGCAGGTGCCTCTTCAGGTGGCTCCATTTTAGTAATCCATCACGTTAAAAGCAAAATGATGATATAGTAAAACATTTGTACAACTTTCTTTAAAAGAAAAATACCAAGATACGAAAAAAAAATAAAGGTGGTGCCGGGGTTAGTTTCTGGTGGAACGTTGTTTGTTGGTATCGAACAGCAAACACTTAAGTGAGAAGAACCATCTGAAAGGACAGATACATCAACATCAGCTTCAGCAGCAAAAAGACTTTTAAAAATATTATAACTTTTGGGAATTCTGTCAGGATTGAGAACGACACCATTCTATCCCAAATGCTCCTCCTTGTCTCACTGCTGGAAAGCAGAAAAATCACCGATTTAGACATTGGGCTCACACAGTGCTAGCTAGCATTAGAGATGGAGCCCACTCATTTTATTAACATTAATTTCCTAATTACCAAAATGCTATGGGACAAAATGTGCTTTTATAAATATCACCAGATTCACTTTAACACCGGCCTTATTTATGTGACAAATATTGGCATGTTTGTGTTACAAAATGATCTCGGTTGCTTTGGGCTCTTTAATTAGTTCCGCTTTCTGTCAGTCCCTGGAATTGATTTTTTGCATGTTTACTCTTTCTGAACTGTGTGTGCAATCCTTATATAAATGCCAGAACCTGGGTGATATGCTGTTCACCCCTGAAGCTTTGTTAAAGTGTTTTGAGAAGTGAAAAATAGAGGTTTCTATAAATCTGCCAGAGACTCACAGCCAGTTTTTTAGAAGTTAAAGAAACTTGGAAATGGGCAGGAAAAGTTTAAATGTGTTTTCTTTAACAGTTTGAAACATCGTATTTCATGTTGCTATTATAAACAGTGTAATGCCCTATTGCCTTATTTGGTTAAAAAAGCAGACAGGCTATATGCAGTGGGTATTCTGCCTTAAAGACTTTTTTTTTTTTTTTTTTAAGTAATTATTAATTACAGCACATGATAGCTGGCAAACCACACTGGTGCTACTGAGCTGAGAAGCCAAATATTGAAAGTTTCTGTTTGAAGGTTCAGTTCATAACCCCTATGTTTGGATTAAGAGCAGAATGTTTGTGTGAATTTTTTTGTAAAAAGCCGAGCTTCCAATGTTTAATGGAAGCTGTATTATAACACAGGCCATGTCTCCAGAGTCATCTGCAAATGAACAGCAAAACAGTTTTAAATACAAACATACATTTCATAAACTTCAGTTTATTTTAATTTTTTTTTAAATGAAGAGATGGATTTTACAGCTGACAGGAGGAGTGGGACAGACAGTATTATGTTCAACATACTGGGGAATTATTTTTGAGCTTTGTAACGAAAACTTCTATTTATCTCCAGTTACGCAACCTCCAGTGACTGGACGTCTAGTCTGGGAAAATGTTTTCACACTATTTTACACCTCATTTTCCAGGTTAGCTACCCGGTGCAATCAATGCCTAAAGATAGTTGTAGCTTTCAAGAGCTCTGTCCTGCTCTATATAGTGCTCAGGCGTGAATCACCACACAGCTTCCCAGCACCCTGATCCCAATTACACAGGGAAGGAGCCGACCGTGCAAGACACTTGTCAGTGCTTGCCCATGTGTAGAGCGGCAGGTCTGGATTCTCAAGTTGTTGAATCACACGAGTATGAAGAACTTCATGCATGATAAACGGGCTTTAAAAATAAAAATGGAATAAAAGAAACACAGAAGCTTGAGGAGACAGGATTCATTAAGACATTGATCAGCCAAAGTTCACAAATCACAAGTGTTGGAGGTGCCAATAGTAAAAATCATCAGCACAAAAATCCCTGAAGTTTATAGCACAATATATAGGACAATATAGCACAAAATATAGCACAATAAGCTGTCTCATTCAAAAATAGGGTCTCTGTCTGTACGAATGGGCTATCAAACGAAGTTCACTATCCTAGCCCCCTGCTCTAAAGCAGCAGAACTTTACTCCCTCTTTTCTCACAGGAGATGCAGGATCTTGACAATTACAGATAGAGAAGAGCCCTAGTGACATGCTCTGACCAAGTGAAAAGCTCCAATTCTCTTCACTTGAAGCTCATGGGTATTTTGCTGGTTTGGGCATGGAACAAAGACTGTGAGGGATTGTTAATACTCAGGGTTTCTTGGCTCTATAATCACCAGTGTTTTCATCAAGTCATTCAAAATAGTTGTGAAAAACTACCCATTCAAACACCCTTGAAAGTGAAATAGAAATGCTCTTTACCTTTATAAAAAAAATCAGATTTTGTTTTTTGATTTGCTTTTCAAAATTCAATTCCAATACCAAATAGAATTCACAGATTTTGAGTTATTCTTGTTTGCTTCCTGGCACTGTACTTGAATAAACCTTCAGCTTGCCTGGCTGTTAGTGTAAATTTGAACTCTAAATTCTGAGCTGAGCACAGGCACTAAAGCTTTTGGGTTGGCACCATTTGAGACATTTGCCATTTTATTGCTGAAAATTGCTGTCACTGAAATGAAATTACTTGACATAACAGCACATAATACAAGAGCTTATTCCTTGCTAAAGAGGAGCTTATGCCTTGCTAAATTCTAACATAATTCTAACATAAATAATGACAGGAATATTTGGGGTGAGAAGAAAAAAAATGAAATGTGGGAGCATTTCCTTCTGGATTTGTTTGTGGGAAATGCATATGAGATTCAATCCAAATTGCTCATCTAAAGCTGCTGCAGCCTCTGGCTGAGCAAGTGCCTGAGCACATTATCCATGGAATAACGACAGGAACGTTTCCTGTCACTTGGGCAGGGCAGCTGGCAAAGGGGCTGTCCTGGTGGTGCTGCTCAGCCCTCGTAGAGGCACAGAGTGGTCCCCACACAATGCAGCCCATTGCTTGCAAGAGGGTTTCACTTCATCTGTAAGGGCTCGCTTTGTCAACCCGCCTTGGAAAGATCTGCAAGAGTCCAGTGAGAACTGTAGCAACAGCAGTCACTGAATTCTCACCCTGGGAGAAAATGGGAAGAGTAATAGGGAAAGTACTGAACACCACATTAAATCGTGGCCCTGCTCTGAAAGGCTGGAGGAGCATCAGCTGCTTGCTGTGCACGCATTCGTCATCTAATAGCAGCAGCTTTCCCCATTCCTGCTGCTGCCAAGTCTGCACAACCAGTACCATGAAACCAGTGAGCCAGAGTCTGCTCTCGTCTCGCACAGGATGAGCAGTGTGGTTTGCTGCATGGGTATGTCTCGCATTAACAGCGTCCCAGGGGCTAATGTGTTCGAGAATATCACTGAAGGCATAACATGGCAAACTGGCAAACCTATTGCTTCTTGTGCAGATCTGCGATTAGGAAATAATCCAGTCGTATTCTAAAGTCTCAGACTAAGATTGTAAGGTTTGAAGAGAAAAGGAAGAAATATAACTACCAGTTCCATGAAATATGAGTGGTTACTCTCTTGTAGCTGTATAAAATTGCGATTGGGATTTAGTAGAGTGAATAAAACCTGCTCAACACAAAAAGCAGGAACCACCAATCTCCTATCACACCCACAGATTTACATCTACAAACAGAATGCTTTGGGCATATTTTCCAAGATCACTATTTATTCAACACCTGCCTATAACTCCAAATGTCACTCTACAAAACTCAAACCTCATAAAATAGATATATAGTCCTATTAAGCAGGTAGCTCATTTTCTTCCTTATTTTGGATTGTATGCCTGCAACAAGCTGCATATCCTCATCAGGTCCAGAACTAGTATAGAAGAGAATAGTTGAATGGAAAGAAAATATTAGAGGAAACTGACAAAGACGATTCTGAATACATTTTGTTAACAGTTTTTTTTTTAGCTTCTGAGAATCCAAAGGGTCTTGTTCCTGGGATGTCAAGTCACAGTGGGGGAGTTGCCAAAAATAAAACATAATTTAAGAATAAATATAAATCCTATCTAGTTTAGAAGAACTCGTCATAGGGTAACAGTTTCCCACAGACTTGAATATAGTTAGGGAAATGGTCCTTGTAAGGATATTTCCGCTCTGGAGGAATCCCCCTTCAGAATTTTAACATGTTATTACAGAGTTACCGCCTCCAGCTGCCAAGAAGAGTCCTATGAGAAAATGACTGCACTGACATTTCTTTGAGATCTCCTCTTTCTCATTTTCCTCCTGGAGAGCTTCTGCCTGGGAGCAAGAGCTGGTGACAGCAGCAGGCTCAGCCCCTCCTGGACCCTGATCCAGCACGCACAAATTCTTCTGTTTCAGTGTTTCTTTACCCCATTCATTCCTGCTTTGTCCAATTTCCCATCAGTAGTGATTAAGCAACATGATTAATGTTAACTACACATTCGCTCTTTCATTGTCTTCCCAGGGGGAGAAGTGTGTACGGTGGTATTTATTTTTACAATATACACACACTCTCACAGGCACACAGGTATGTACGCAAGTTGGAGTGACATCCAATATCTTTTCCTTATACTTTTTGCTTGGAAGATTATGATATTTGGGATAGCCACCAGCTCTGGGGAAAATCATTTCAGAAACTCAGGCTGATGAGCAGGTAAGCTTCCCTGGATGCAATGGGGAATTTTACCCTCCCTATAGGAAACCCCATCCCAGGGGAGGACCACTAGGTTTGTTCTAGCCAAAGACATTGCTGCATGTTATTTAGAGCTGCTGTTATGTAAGAACTTGCTCTTGAGACACAAGGAACATTTTAAAAGGCACTCAAAGCCATGGATGTGACTGACTTGAGACATTTCACCAAGGACATTAAAAACTTGCTGATCAGTTTTCATGAGTTTTATCCCTGTGAGGTGGTTTGTCCTTTGAAAACACGCACAGTAAACAACACATATGGTATGATTAGGTCTAAATTTTAGAAATGAATTTCTATGAAGCAGTTCTAAAATATGATCATATTCTGAATGAAACTAATAAAGCTGGTCTGTTCTGCTTCACGAAGTAATCAAAATCCTTATGCTGGTCTCCTAGTGCTAGTCCATGGGAGCTTCACACATCATGAGTCTCCAAGGATTTAAAAGTACAGCAAAATTTGCAGGAAAAGGGAAAGCAGGATGGTACTCCAAGGAACAAGTGTGTTATTCACGTAATATTTGACCTTTGGCATCTCTCTGTGCCTATTTCCTTTTTCAGTCTTGGTCTGCCTGAGTCTATCTTATTAGAAACCCTCATTATATTTGAGTATCATTACAATACTTAAATAAAGACCTGGGCAACTCCAAGCTTTGGACCTGGACCCATCAAAACTGAGCCTATTCCTTAGTTCTACTGCAGCTCAGGTGAATTTAAGCAAGTTTCATGCTTTCCCTGTGATTCCATACTCTACCTGTAAAACTAGGCTTGCTTCCTTTCTCTGTCACACAGACATGAATTTTGGATTCCAAAACACATGCACATGTCTGAGAACATCTCTACATATAGTGCTAAGCACAAAGGGGCAATGGGTTTTTCTTTATGTCCTGGTATAAACTAATACCATGTCTACTGGTTCAGACCAAATTTTGTCCCAGTGTCAAAGAGCTGCTGCACACACAATAATTCAAATTCTTTTCCAAGCCCAGGAATCAGCTGTTAAGTTCACAGCTGAATTTAAATTGCTCTGAGGTTCACTACCACAAGCTTTTTGGCAAGTCCGCCTTTTTAGCTAGTGAAATTAGGTAAGCTTGATCTATTTTTTTATTTTGATACAGAATTTCACTTTATATCTATTAGAGATAAAACATGCTTCTGCTCTAAGTCAATAATTCCCAAAGCCCAAACTGAAATCCTTACTGAAGTATTAGAGTGGTCAGGGCTTTTGCCCAAGTATAGATTCCTGCATTTGATCCTGTTGTTGAGTCTTAATTCAAGTTGGCATCATCACTGTTATACATGTGCCACTGCAGCCGGAAAGAGATGCTGACATTGTGTGGTTTAAGAAATACATCCTCTAAATGTGGAAATATTTACCCCTCAAGTCAATTCTAATGCTCAGAAGCAGAATTTGAGATTCAGCAAATCTTATAGAAAAGTGCTGCACAGGAATATTAAGTTAGAAGTTTAGGGTGCATATATTGTTCCCTCCTATATATTTACTGTGCTTCATTAGAAATCACTTTTCACCTCGCGCTGCAAAACGATCTGCTTTTAAATGCATTTCCCTATAGAAGTAAAAAAATGTTTATCTACTTAATTTTAAAAGACTGAACATAACTTTGTTTTGGATATTTTTTTAGTCCGATGACGAGCTGCAGTCCCTACTATGCTGCTGACACCACACCAAAACAGAGAAAATATTTGGTAACACTCTCTGCTCTCCAAGGGAATTTGCTCACTTTAGAGGGCTAACGCGATAAAGCAGAAGGTATAAACAGATGTTGCAGACATCTTTGGTGTAAAACAACAGATTTCAGCTGAGTCACACCAGGAATAAACTTGCCCCGGTATGTTTAGATCCTTTCCCTTGCTAAGTAGCTCATTTACTACTCTGAGATTCCCAGTAACTTCGTAGGTTCTGCAAGCAGCAATGCTGGGTGCCTGTGGGCTGGTAGAAGGGCAAATTTTTGCCTTCCTTATTTCCCACATGGATAGCTCCACACTACTACCATTTTCACTCTTTGCAGTAAGTAGCAGAGAGTTTAAAAAAAAATTAAAAAAAAAAAAAAAAGAAAAATCTGAGTTTTTAGAGAGGCCTTCCTAGATCCAGCCTACCACCCTGTGTGCTCATTAGATTCTTACCTCAACTTCTACCTCCTTCCTGTAAACTGCTGCTGACTTCAGGTTCAAAAGGAAACTCAAGTATCATCGTTCAATTAAGCCTGCCATGAAAACGGAAGAGTTTCTTTCTGTAAGAATCAGACAAAACAGTTCTAGCATGGCCATGTAAATATTTCTTCTTCCACCCAACCAGACCATTTTCCAAAAAGACCGAAACAGTTTCCTCTGCAGAAAGGTTCACTCCAGTCCTCTCTCCAGCTGGGCTGCCTTCAGTTTTAATGGGAATTGGATTCACGAAAAGCGGGGACCCATGCCAAAGGTGGAGATTTGATGAAACTTTAGCCCATTAGCGTAAATTAGGGTTTTGCTGGTGCTAGATGGGCTATGGGGTAAACAAGGAATGCTGCTGAAGAAAGAGGGCAGGATGTTGGCACGTGGTAATAGCTGGGAGCAGATAAACATAAGCAGCAGAAATGCACCTATATTCATGCTAAGCTAAGTTCACTGAAGATGACAGGATGATAGCTTTTCAAATTAAATGATTTTACTAAAATATTTTGGGTTTAAAAATACTATTGTTGGTACTCTATATTCCTGACTTTACTATTATACCATATTAATTATGCTACAATAACAATGCACACTGGTGTCATGTATCTAGAAACATGAGCTTCATTTGCTTTATAATACAAAGTTCCCATACTGATTCCTTTTGAGTAAAGACAGTAATATACACACTCTATCCCATCCTGCTACCACTCCACTGCTAGCTTAGACAGAATGAGATTAGGCAAGAAATATGCTTACATATGTTTGGGTACATTACAGATCTATATCTATCCAATGCATTTTTTTAATTTAATACTTCATAATTATTTTTTTATGTATTGACCTGGTGGTAAAAATGCATACATGTAATGTATTCTTAAAAGAAGCAAAACAAATTTAGCTGATAAATACATCCAGCATGTCTTTCCATCATATACGTTGTACATCTTAAGAGCAGAATTTTTGTCTAAATTGCCAGCTCATAGCTATTTTGTGCTGGTCTCCTATTATTCCTAAAGCATCTCCAGGGAACTGGCACTGAAACTCAACTAATTCAGATTAATCAATTGGTATTAGCCAGCTTAATGCCAATAATTGGGAATAATTTTCTGTACCTAATGTTAATTCGAAAAACATATGAAATATATCTTAAGATGCAGAGCTAATAAAGTTTTCATAGATCACTGCTATATAAATAAAAAGAAACCTATGCCATTAAAGCTCTAAAAGCTCAAAGTTACCTAATCCCTCTTCATAATTCGCTTAGTACAAAGATTAATCCATTAGGGCGTCTGTCAGACTTGAACACTACGATCTCTAGAACTACATTTGGTTAATCACAAATTTATTTACTTTTGCAGAAAAAGTGTTACCTCCAAGGATACTAACAGCAGAATATAGTGATTTAGATGCTCAGAGGCTGGGAGCCTTTTTGATTACTCCAAAGGAATCTGTTGAGAAAACAGGATATTATTTGCATAATGTATCAAAATGACTGTTGGTTTTCCTTCATAAAGGCACAACAAACTTCCTGACAAAGATAATATCCTAGCAACTCTTAGTGGTAACTGCAACACCATTGCAGCAACAGAAATATTTACAGTATGTTTTTATTGCACATTAAGTCTCAGCTATTTAAAAAGTTGGAGGAATTGTTCTGTATTTCTAAAAATGGATACCAAGAGCAAGCTCTTGAAAGTATGCATAGTTTGGAATCCAATTGTTTCTTTTCACATTAGATGCAGTACTGAATGTGGAGGAATATTTAATGGACACGGTATTAATACCATTATATGCTGGTTAGCATTTTCAATACATTTTCATCAATAGTGCATTTGTTAGAGAAAGATCAGAAGGGTTAGATAAAGACTAGCAACATTGTAGAGTTTAACATTTACTAAGCAAGTTAAGTCTTGAATATCTGCAAAACCAAAAACCAACAAAAGGCTGGCACAAGATACCATAAAGCTGACAGTTAAAAACTGAAAAACATTTAAATATCCAAATATCCAAGTTTTAATGTATCCAGAAAAGTGTTGAAGAATAACTTAACTTACTAGTCATAGTCTATATACATTATCATATATTCATATGATAAATTTTATCATAGTCTATATACATTATAATCATATATTCATATCATAAAGTTTGCATGTAAATAAAACATATAAATTCTAAATGTACTAACTGCAGAAAATCTGAATGAACTTCCAGCTCTCAAAAGATCACCTAAACAAGGATGATAGCAAAAGGCCAGCACCTGAACCTCCCTGTATGCTCAGGCAGTAGTTACTTGTATGACCTACTCTGTTATAGTCAAGGTAATTGTATTGCTGAAGATCTAAGGAAGTTCTTCACCATCTACTGAAGATGCCAAGGAGGGTAAAAGCCCAAGTATCTCCCAAATAATATCCATTTGTTTGTCTCCACAGTGCCTTTGAGTATGTAGATGGTTTTGCGCTTAGCCTTTAAAGCTACGTTTAAATGGATGTGCAAAACCAGTGTGAAATTCAAGGTCCATTTGCATTTTGTGCAATACTTAAGTTTAGATGCAGATACAGATATTTCATTATTTTCCTTGTGTTTCCAAATTGATCGGAAGACATAAATACAGCCGCACTGTACCCTGGATGAACTCTCTGTCATACATTTTACCAACTATAACTAGAGATTCCCAAGATCTGATGACATCTCCTTTGTGGAGGATACTGCATTAAGAATCCAGCATGATAAATATTTTTAGACTTTTACAGCATTCTCATTGTATGAATAATATTACTCATTTGCTTAATGACCCAAGTCAGAAAGATGTGTATTCAAAGTACTCTATAATCAATCACATTCTTAACTTTAAGTGTGGGTCAGGCCCCTGTGAATTTGATTCATCTATTACTTCACAAACTAACTTTAGGACAAATGAAAAAAAAAAAAAAAGGAAGCAATCGTAAAGAATGCTAAAAACTAGTCCTCTATTCTTTGAGATGCAGAAGGGAAGAGCAGACAAGTCAGCTTATGTTTTCTACCAAATAAAAAAAATAAAAAGTTTAGCATACTTGGCTACTACCATAACCTGTATCTGTAAGATTTTGCAAGGCTTTATGTGAATACAAGATTCTGTGTGCAGTTTTGTCTAATTTGTTTCATTAACTTAGTCAGGAAATATGATATAGTACTTAGGAACATAAACACCCTGCCTTATGACAGTTTGTTGCTATACAAGCAAAAGGCTCTTTTCTCAAAGTCGTGGCAGACACGAGCATACACAAAGATACTCTGCATAGCAGAGACGGCCACCCACAAAGTTATGTGAATTTAATTTTTGATTCACATTCCTCTTCTCCCATAAAAGCCAAGGTGGGCCACAGCCGCTTTCCCATAAAGTGCTGGGCAGGCTCAGCCCGAGCCATTAGGGCCTTGAATGGGGGGAACATCCCTCCCCACCCTGATAAGAACCTCTTTTCGTACATACCAAGGCAGCAAACTTCCCAGCGGAAACACTCAGACCCGAGGAAACATTTCCAGGATATTTTCCTTCCAAATTTTAAAGGAAAGTTCCTGGCAATTGTCAGACTCTTGCTCCTGCCACCAGCCTGGGGAGATCCCACTACTGCAGAGAAAGCACTCGGGCTCTTGGCACCTTGGCAGGTTTTACAGCTGCCAAGCACACGCCGTGGGTGGCCGGAGCCACCGGCTGCTCTTCTGCCTTGGAGGGAGACAGCGAGGGAGATAAGGGCACGGGAGAAAGGAGAGCGGCGCAGAGCGGGAGCGCCCCTCCGGGACGCGCGGAGCCAGTCTCACAGGAGATATAAATTAACTTGGCTCTGGTGATGTCGGCCCGTGATTTTCATGTCATTTAGAAGTACATAGTGTGTTGTGAATAACGAAGGCACGGAGTTAATCCCTGAAAGCAAATTATCTTTGAAAACATACTTCCTCCTAAACTTTCACTTCCACTGTGAAAAATTAATCCATCCCTGTCCCTTTATTACTATTTACAATATTTATCAAAGAGCAGAACAGATGCCCATGCTCTCTGTGACCAGCTAACAGCAGTGCTGGGGTGATCATCCTCACACAGCACTATTCAACATAGGCCAACAGACTATGGCAAGTTGTGAGGATGCATACATATGGTTCATGGTCAGATCAGCTCTTTTTTCAGATCAGTACTGGCTTCTAACAAAAATCCCCCAAACAGGCTGCTATATCACCCTGCAGCTATCACTATTTTGGGAAGAGTTAAGATAAAACTGGAATTAGAACTGGGAATTTTCTCTCTTGGAAAGAAGTCAGAAGCAAGATTAAGTCCGTGAGACCTGCCCACAAATTTCACCCACAAAAGAGAAAAGGCTCTTTTCTCTAAAATCTTGACATTGCTGGTGCTTGATTTGAAGCAGACAGTGAATTTACAGAGAACTTTTGCAAACTGCTGTGGGCCAAGAAAACTTCTGTTTTCCTCAATTTATTTAGCTGAAAAATGACTGCTTTCAGGACAAGGCAAAGGAGTGAGCTCAGCAGACAGGTGTATCCACACCGGCTTTAATCTGTCAAACACGGATGATAAGGGGTGGAAGTGAAGATGAACATGCTGCTCAGGAAGGATTTCAAGCCCCTCAAGGATAACACCCTGAGCAACCTGGTCCAACCCCGGAGCTGACCCTGTTTTGAGCAGGAGCTTGAACCAGTGACCTCCTGGTCCCTTGCAGCCTGAGCTCTCCAACAGTCCCAGATGTAATGTGGGAGCAGGGTGGCAGCAACCATCACACCCAAGGCTGCCAACAGAGCTGTTGCTCCATCTGTCCCTCTGTGGTTCTCCTGTTCACAACAGGATTTTCACGAGCGTGAGTCAGCAGGGCTCAGCCCGCCCTTGGTAGCGGTGGGTGGAGCGGCAGCACCAAGCCCTTTACACCACATTTGTGGGAAAGCAATTTTAGAAAGGCCGCATGGGGCAGGCACATCTCTGTGGAGTTCACTGACCAAGGAGGGCAAAGAGCAGATGGAAACCAAACGCAGAAACTGCTCCCTCCCCGAGGGACGAGGATGACCCCAGCTTTGCAGAGTTTCTGCCCCGAGCACAGCGGCGTCGCCTGGGACATCGCAGCTGGTGGCCCTGGGAGCTGAGCGCAGGGTGTGCAAGTTCAAAGAGCCTTGTCCAACAGCAGCCCCCGGCTCACAAGTGCTGCGGAGCTGCTGCGCACCACGTGGGAACAGGGTCGAGGACGATGCCTCACCGCTCCTGGGTCACAAATAGATGTCCTGCTCTCCAAGGTCCACAAAGTTAGCCTGTCCTGTGCAAGGGTTTGCTGGCCAACGCTTGGCTAGCTCGTGCCAAGAAACACGAGAGTTACTTCAGTGATCACCAGCAACGTAAACCAGCGTTTGGGTTCTCGAGCTGTAGCCTCTAGCAATGCAAAGCCCTGAGTCCAATTCTGCTCTGAGCAGCAAATCCTATCCAGATTTGATAGAAAAGGATAATAAATCTTTCCTCTGCTAAGCATCATGGCAAGTGTCTCTCACAGAAGGCACTCGGAAACAAACCGCTAGCACAGAAGTCACCAGCTACTCGTGACATTGACTTGGACAGAAATTGTGACCAAAGAACCAGGCTTTGAGCACAGATTGCAGTTCTGACTCACTGAAGCTGCAAGACAGATTCGGTTGCTCAAACACAGATATCTTGTGACATTCGACAAAGTCTGGCCTGTATAAAGACATCCATGCGGTAGACAATTTGCAGGACCCTTCTGGAGCTCCAGATAGAGGCTAAGCCTGATGCTTGCGGGCATCTCAGACGGCACTAGATGACTGTAGGCATCGAGATCTGCCTTTGCATTGACCTTCTCCCTCCAAACCGAAAGCACCCCACCACAGCAGGCAGCACGCAGTGATGGGCACCATGTGGGAGTGCAGACAGTGAGGAGGATACCTCTCTGCACGTATATAATTTTTCCTCAGCCATGCTTACGACCAACTCCAAACTTCTCTTTATCACGACCTTGTCAGCTCAGATGTTCATTTACTACAGGCAAGATCTGAGGTTTCTCTGTGTAACACAAGCTTGGCTTCCTATGAGAAATTATGTGATCTTCAGGAGTTAACATCCTGAGGCTGAATTAGTTTTAGCACCTCTTTATTGGGTGGGTAAATATTTACATCAAATTGTTCAGAGTTTAGTATAACAGCTTCAACTCTTCCTGGCAAGAAAGCCAGCATAGGTCACCTTGTCAATGACAAGGCTTCTAGATAATTAAACAACACTCACTGGCCACTAATTTATATGCATTATAACTCAGAGTTAAGAACCTAAATAGACCAATAGAATAAACTCTACAGACACTAAACACTTATTTGCTGTGACACTATTTACATTTAGGCGTACAGGAGGTAGTAAATCAAAGGAGGTCTTTAGAAGAGGAAGAGGACAAATCTTCCTTTTCCAGATATTATCCAATTTTCTTTTGGATACTTAGAATGCCAGATGCCACTACTAGAAGTGGAAATAATATGGAAATTTCAGATAAGGACTTCAGTGAATGAAATTAGACGAAAGACAACACGAAAGACGACAAATAAATTTGTATTAGACATGCTGGTTCAGGTAGTATAAAATTAATTTCACATAGTTATTTCCTGGAGCACTATCATCCGGATCAACACTTTTTTTTTTCTTTTTATGAAAAATTAAGTGAATATTGAACAGCCACAAAATTGAGCTAGAATTTGAAGCAGCATGCCATTGCCAAATAAATCAATTTTCTTCAATGTACTTTTTCAGGTCTGTAGTTGCAATTTTTGTAACCATTTTTAATTTCCATTATATGATTTTAATCAAATATTTTTCAGTCATGTAGTTGATAACTCTAACATGTATGAAAAAATAATTTCCCCTTCCCATGTCTCCATACAGCAATATTCAAACCAATGTACTTTTTTTTTTTTAATCTTGAATTACTTTTTAATTTTATTTTGTTTTCAGGAACATGATTATGAAGATAACTAAGAAAATACAAATGCAATGAACAACTCATGTCCTTTACTCTTTTTGACAACAAATCAAAGCCATGAGAGGTGTCTTCCAGTTGGAAGCAGAGTTTTATAGATGTATTATTGTATCATTAAATCAGTTGTAGTGGCCATTTCCCATCTTTTCTTGACTGTTCTTTCAGTCATTTTTAGGTTCCCAAGACAATATCAAGGTAGGCTTAGTTTTACAGTTCTCCCATTATCCGCACCATTTTTGAATGAGGAATCCTTGGTACATTTTGCAGTCCATGAGATAGGCCAGTTAATAAGTTCAGCTAAAAATGTAGAAAACGTTCTGTTGATTTTTTTTTAATCTCCTTTTGATACCTCATAAATGCACTGATTTAAGCTGAGAAAGCTTGAGGCACATAGGACCTCCAGGTGCAAATCTTGTTGGAGTCCTCATGGACACATCAGAGGATGTTTTAATTTAATCCATGTCAAGGCATCGAGCGATCCTTGCTTGACACCTCTCCTCTCTGGGTGGAGGTGGCTTATTGCTTCAGGCTAGGGCAGCTTTCATTATCACAAATGCAAGTCCATATCTCGCACACTGAGAAAGAGAGTGTGTTTGCAAACACACTCCATGAGATAAGGTGCACGGAGTGGCCATCTCCCTGCTCTACCACGCAGCTCCAGTGCGTCCTGCTGCCTGCCCAGGGCGGCTCTCGCTCTCCGCAGCCCACGTCGGGCAGAGCAGCCTTGGCAAACTGCCCTGCACTTGGGCCATTCCTGTAAAGATGATGTTCTGATCGCTTTTCAGATCAGTATTACTACTGGATCTGTGTGTTTCTGTTTGTATACATTTTAGATTCAAAGGTCTTTCCCGTGCTGGAATATATCCAGACTCACAAGTGAGGTCACATGAAGGATAGATTCCCCTGATAGTTTCTTGTGGAAAATATTAGAATTTTTTTTTTCTGCATTTTCAGATCTACAGTTTCTTCAGATCTTTAGATCTTCAGATCTATAATTTCTGAGTATAGAAGTCTGTGATGGAGGTTCTACATGTCATAAACATGCAAATAAAAATTAATAGTCCTCTGGGCATATTATGACATGAGCCTATGCACCCATCTCATACTTTCAGGTATGAGCAGTGATTGGAGAGTTGCTCTCTACCAGAGAAAAAGGGAAGAAGCTGCAGCCCTGATCCCTTGATCATCCTCATGCAAAGCAATAAGGTTAGCTTCATTCCTACCACTACCTTTGAGGAGGTACAGGGACACATGTCACCCTTTGAGAAAAACCTGGTCAAGTCGGCCCCTATTGCTATTTTCAGGTATCATTTTTGTATATGAGGTGGTCAATGGGTCTAGAACTTCAATAACTGCTTCTGAGTGCACGCTGCAAAGTCTGAACACATCACAAATGAGTAGCTGTGCAT
The DNA here is from genome assembly GCF_003342845.1 of Nothoprocta perdicaria. Taxonomy (NCBI): domain Eukaryota; kingdom Metazoa; phylum Chordata; class Aves; order Tinamiformes; family Tinamidae; genus Nothoprocta; species Nothoprocta perdicaria. Next base: position 3,949,303 of record NW_020454649.1, read on the forward strand.
ACCCAAACCACATCGCTTATGTTAGAATAATCTGGTCCCTACAGCGCAAAAACAAGTGCTTTGACAGTATCATTTTAATTCAAAGGCTGGTGGTTTTCTATCCTCCTTTATAATGATTGCTTTATAATAGCCTGGAGTAGACCATATTACTACTATTTTCTCTCTCTCTCAGCTAACCCACATTTTACTTCACTCAGTTTTTCCCTGCCTGTACCAGCTTGAGCTTTAATAAATTCTGCATTTGGAAAGATTGCTTGGCAAACGCCAGTCTGGAATGATTTAAACTAATATTTTCTAAGCCCTTCATATTTGTCACTGAAAAAGAAAAAGTAGTAGAACTACAACTGCACCAAGTAGCTTTAAAAAAAAAAAAAAAAAAAAAAACACACAAATACACCTTTGAAGAAGTTTTGGGTTTTACCATTGCTTTATCCCTCCCACACACATTTCTTTACATCCCAGCTTTTCTCCTCCGCAACATTTTCCCAACATTTATGCAAATCAGGCAATTATGGTTTCTAACTTTGATGTGACTGCACCTGTACCTCAGGTTACCACATGCTTATTTCACAGTGGCTCAAATTAATTACATGTGAACACTTCAATCAAGAAAACTACTCTAAAATTTTGTATCATTTAATGACAGTAGCACAGAATCATACTGCAAGTAGAATTGGTTGAAAACCAAAATGATTTGCTAGATGAAAAAGTCACATTGAAATATTTAAATAATGTATTCTTCTCAAATGTTATCAATCAAAAAGTCCTTTAAGAAACCTGAAGCCCCACATGACATTGAGTGCAAGCAATATTGGAGAACATTGTCAGGTGCACATACAGCTTCAGGGGCCTGAAAAGCAGACTGGGATTCAAAGGAAACAAGATTCTCATGTACCTCAACACCCAGAATTCACCAAATAAACAAACGAACAACCTCCCACACACACACTTAGAATATCTGTTTTCAGAGAAACAAGCCTCAACATAAAGAAGCAGCAAGATTCAGTGATTGAAAACCAGAGTTTGACCTCACTCCTTCTGCTTTCTGTTAATTAAATTGCCCTAAGGAAGTCTGTGTACTTGTGAACGTTTCTTACTTCTCTCTGACTTTGCAACTTTCTCTTATGCCTGTGGGGACATGAATTTGATAACATGCAGACTAATTAACCTGCAACAAATGCTCCAGCAATGAACACTTCCCAAATGTCAAGTGTCATAAGACCTGCGGAAAGGCTTACTTTAACAATTTATTTGCAAAGGAAAGAGTGGAGACCAAAAGATAAGGCATGATATACAGGAGCTTACAAGGCACTCAAAGTACAGTAGTAGAAGCACAACCTCTGATTTTATTGCTATTCTCAGTGACATACAACCCACAATCCAAATTTTCCGAAACAAGGAGGACAACAACCCTCCTCTTGAATTTCCTATCACTGAAACGAGCAGATTTCAGATGTTCTCAGCTTCACCAGGCTGAACTGAAACAGAAGAGTCCCGTCCCTAATTATAACTTCATAAATCATTCATCCAAATTGTGTGAGGTTTTTTTGTAATTGAAGGTAGGATGTGCTATGCTAACTTACAAATCCCATCCATGACCTCCTGTGTTTTTAGATCTGTGCCAGAGACGGAGCTGGAAAACAAGTGCCTTGGTGTTATAAGACACAGCAAGAATTTGTGAAATACACTAGAAAGCATTGCAGAGTGGCAGCCATGCACAGGAAATTTGATATGTAGCAGATTTGAAACAGTTATAAGGAACAACTTCCTTTATGATGACGTCTAGGAAGTCATTTATCATCTCACAGAGGAATCTGGCACCTTAAAGTGTTTATCTAAGGAAAGGAAATGAACCCCTGTCATCTAATAGAAACAGTATTTGATCCATCTCACAAAGCAGTACACTGGTCAAAGGAATTTTAAATAATCCTCAACTCCAGCATTTGGCTATACCTGCTTCTTGTCTCCAGGAAGCTCTCAGTCCATTACTTTCCTGGTGTTTTCCTTTCTTTTCAATCCTTTCCTTATTTAGACAATCCCTGGGTTTGAAGATTATCCAAGATTTATTCCTTTTCAGATTAAATTTACAAATACTTCCAGCTACACTGAATAAAATAACTAGTGTACTTTAAACATACCAAAATCTTCGTTTCCAGGAAGCAAACTAAGCTGGATCCACTAAATCTTCTTGAAGTCTGTATTGCAGACTAGAATGCAAAGCAGCCATGGGGACTATCATATTTAGTGACTAATTGGAAGACCATTAAAGTCTTCCCCCAGTCTTCAACAGGATTTGATTAAGACCTTATCATTGTTCTCATTTTATGCCTCCCAATTGCAAGCTTGCAAAGACAAATTTCATTCCAGGCTCCATTGCAGATCACTTACCAGTCTCGGAAGTAGCAGAAAATGGAGCAGTGTGAAAAGTGTGTCAGCTCAGCTAACTCATAACCCTAACCATTTATGCCAATCCATTTCCTGGCAGGTGATTTGGAGTGCAAGGGAATGCAATTGACTGTGAATTCCTAAAACAATTTAGCCCTGATGCTCTCCTTTCCATGTTCCCTGAGAGCAGACCTGTACAACAGATCAAGCACCGAATCAGCCCTAAGTGAGCAAGTACCTGTCACCTGCCTCTGTGTCTGCAGGTGCAGGCAATGCCCACAGCTGCTTCCAAAAGGCTTGCCCAAGGAGGCTGTGAAACCAGCAACCTGCTGGCCACAGGGCTACATGGAAATGGCCAAGTAGTCACAGCTTGCTTAGGGTATACGGCATATTTCACATTATTGAAAGTGTTTTTCAAACCTAAAGAAAATGAAAGGATGATTGCTCTGTACAAAGTGAGAGGGCCAGGGTGCTAATCCCTTGGCTATGATTTACTCTTCAGTCCACATGCAGGGCTTGCTACAGCTTGATAACTTGCTCGATAGCTTACTAAAGACTCATGATGACTCCACTTGGCATTTGCATTTGAGTGGTGTTACCAGTAAAAGCTTCTTTAGAAGTATTTTATAGAGGAATATTTTTTAAGTGAGCATGAAATGGAGAAACCTGGAGGAAGGGCATGCTGACAAAAGGGAAAAGAGAATGGGAACATTTGTGATGGGAATTTTAACATGGAGCAAAAATAGCAAGAAAACTCATGAGAAATGAGAGACAGAATCATGAAATAGTAGATTTATTGGTCCTTTGAGTTGGAGACAAAAAATCAAAACTGATTTGTAAGGGCTGAGAAATCAGAGGAGAATTCGAATAAAAAACTGAAAATGGCAAGAAACTAGAATGATTCTTATCATAGTATTAGGGATGGATGAGAAAGTGAATAGGAACAAAACCTGGGAAAAGATAGATCTGCATGGTGAATTTCACCAGTAAAGTTGCAGGGGACTGAATAGGAACAAAACCTGGGAAAAGATAGATCTGCATGGTGAATTTCACCAGTAAAGTTGCAGGGGACAGGCAGGCATTTCACATGTCATCTACTGAGTCTCAATGCTGACAGTTTTGATACGGAAAAGGAGCAGCCTAAAAACCACCAGGCCTGCAGTCCTGGGCTTCCAGACCACGAGGGTAAAGCTAAAGGAAAGTGTGAAGATTGGCATCTCGTAGAATCATTCCATTTTTTACAGGTTAACTTTCATGTGTCAGCTAGAAGGCTCTAGCAAGGATAACAGATGAAGTTAAAAAAAGAGGTGACAGAGTGCCCACTCCTCATGCCTGGTGGCTCAAGGAGACCAGTACTGAACGATGTACTGACTCCCTGAAAACAGAGCAACGGGGGAAAAAAAAAAAAGGAAGAAACGTGGGCATTGTCCTGGGTAACAGAGAACAGGAAAAATACGTGTCATAGAGAAACCAGTAAATATGACCCTCTACTTTGTGAGGAAAACAAACATCGTGGAAAGAAATAGTTTTAACCAGAACTTATTGTCAGACACCAACTTTGGGCTTCATGGAGACGGCTAAGTGCTCAAAACTCACTTAGAGATTCTTGCAGGAGAAGTCTTGCAGTCATCAGAGCAACTGATAACCGAAAGAGGGTGAATTTGTAGTTTTAGGACAATACCGACAGCTTTTTCAAGTTTCAAGTAGTGGAAGGAGGAAATTAGGGAACAGACAAATGCAAGAGAGATGCAGTCATTTTTCATTAATAGTAACGTCCAAAATACATAAGGACTCAGTCAGGTAGTGAGGATGAACTCTAGACCCTCCAAGTTTCCTTTCCTACAGCCACTACGTACAACAAGAGTTTCTGTAAAACACACACACACGCACACAAAGACACATCTGCCTTAGCTTTGGTCGTCATCTTTCTCTTCCCCTGGACTTTAAGTCTCTGCTTCCATAGTGCCTTGCAGCTCATCTCTACTGCCATGGGACAAGGCTTTGAAATTTGCAGGCTTTAAGAATCTGCTTAGTTCAAAGCCTGCAGCAACATAAAACTCCCAGCTAGAGCTGGAAACCGCCCCCCCCCCCCCCCCCCCCCCCATCAGTTTGAACTGGGCACACTGGGCTGCCCTGCCAGCTCTGCACCTTCAGACCCCTCATCATCCTCCCCGCAGCACGGAGGGGCACTGGGATGTCCTCGGGTGCTCTACTCTCCCTGCTTGCCACCTCCTTGGCATCCTTCAGCTGGACACGTCCCACATGAGCCCTGCCAGGGTCAGTCCCAACAGGGCCAACTAAGATCCAAGGGGCCTGGTCAGGAGATGCTATTTTTCATATTTATGTCTCTTAATCTGCATAGGGCACCACCTATGACCAGGAGGGGACAAATCCGGTCAAACTCCTCCCTGGCGCAACCTGTTCATTTCTCTACATTTCAGTACATTTACCCAGGGAGCTCATTTGGCTGAATTTCTCCTACGGCCTCTCATCAGCTTGGCTCTCAACAGTGGAGCAGGGAGAGCTCTTACCAAGGCATACAGAAAGGCCAAGCAGGAAAAGGTTGCCGAGTCCAGCAAGGCTTGTTTGTTTATCTCTCCCCCATGTTCCTGCTGTGCTACTAAATCCTTAAATCCACTCTCTCAATTAAAAAAAAAAAAAAAAAGTTTGTCTTCCCACAAGTAATCACACTCTTTTTTCTTTCATGACCTTACTTGGAATATTACTCTCATGTTTACTACTTCGGTAAAATCTCCAAGTTTGAATTCAAGTTTGAATTCCCAGGCTAGTCTTATTTTTCCACCTTCACTTTCCTGGTGCCATTCTCAGCATAGTTTCCTGTTCACTTTTATGACCATCCTTGACACATTTTCAGCACTTGTAGAACTGCACCTCTCTCTCAATGAATTAGCTTGACTTCTTCAAATAAACCATCCAATTCCTTTCCCTTCTCCATTTCTGTCCTCTCCCTTCAACAGATCATGGCACTTGTTTTAGAGAGATTTTGCTGATTTGAAGCAAGCAAGAACTCCCAACAAAAGTTAACTCTTACTTAGCTATGTCAAAGAGGCACTATGGCCATCCCGCATATTTCTTGACACCTATGAGTATGGAAAACCCTAAATAAACACATAGAAACCAAAATAAATTAATTTTAAAACAACTTACCTCGCATCCAGCCTGCTGGACTGTCCTAGCTGACATGTGGGGGCCTCTCATCAGAAGGAGGCCAGGGAAGGAACCCAACAAAAAGGAGCCACTTGCCTGCAGCAGCAAGGAGAAAGGGGGGAATGCAGGAATCAGCCCTGAAATGCACTCTGCTCAGCTGCAGGCCATTGCCTCGTTTGCCTCCTCTGATCCCAGCATGGCTGAAGAGGCTGAATCCATCAAAATCAATGTAGGACTGCTTGTAGTCCTGGAGTGAGTGTCACCAAAGAAAGACCTTTGTTAAGCTGAACAATCTGTCACGGTCCAAATGTGAGACAACAGGGCATGGTTGAGTTCTTGTTCCCCTTTCCAGTGAGCAGCTGTCAGGGTGTGCAACAGCATGTACCTCCCAGAGCTAGGCACAGCAAGCAAGTTGCATCTTCATTGTTATAGAGCTCACAGAGATAACCAGCATTCACAGCCAATGTTTTAAGCATCTGTGTCATTTGAACAGAGCCAGTAAATAAAATCACTTGCTCTCAGTTCAGTGTGTCATACTTTCAATACATTCGTCCAAAAATTTAAAATTCTTTAAAATGTGGCATCAGTCATCACCATTTCAATGCTACTAGTCTTAGCATCAGCTTTGGTTGCTGGCAGTTCTCCCATTTCTATCATTTCCACTGTACTCATCATTTGGCGCTCAAGAGTAAGAGGTTAGCAAATTTCTAAAAATATCAGGAAGGATGCCATTAATTTCGGACGCTGCACACTCTGTTCAGACATTTGCTCACCTACGAATATTCAATCTTTCCACACCACCATCCGCTTCACCAAGTTGGGGAGAAAGTCTCATGCCCAGGTCCAGGAACCCTTCACACACTTTCTGCTCTGCAATATCAAAAAGTAAATACTAGCAAGATAAACTTGTCAGTGCCTGGTAATGCCCAAGGAAACTATTTTCCTTAATGTTTTGGTTCTTCATCTACTTTCTGCCTACTCCATATCTATTAATAGGTTTAGTGTCATTTGAGCCAGGAACTACAGCTTCATGTTCAAGGTTTATTTCTGCTCTTCTAATCAACTGGTAATGGACTATGTTGTAACATTCCTCTGTATCAGAAAATACTCAATGTTTGCTATTATTACAGAGCTCGAAGATGTGCTAACTACTTCAGAAAATAGCTAACAAACTTATTGCCAGAGAACATACAATCTGCCATCACCAGACTAAAAGATATGTAATAGCACAGAGTAGGCGAGCAATGGAAAAGGGACAGGCTGGTGAAAGGTAGACAAAGGGCAAAGACAGCAGTGGGATAATGTGGTTTCTAAGCAAGGGCACGATCCCATGTCACTAACGCTATGTGGGTAAGCAATTAGACACATCCATTTATTAGCAACCTATTTTAAAACACATATTTCTGCGTATTTGCCTGTATCCCTGACATTTCTCATGCTTTTGTCAAGTCAGAAAATAACTCTTCGGAGTTTCAAAAGTGGCACCTGCTTGGTCCAAAATGAGTTTTCCAAATGTGAAGGATGAGGCATGAGAAAGAGCAGAGCTGCTCACAAATGAAGCAGAGGAGACCTGTATCACGGATAGCCATGGTGGGTTAGGGGGGTCAATGGAAACGATAGATATTGTGTCCAGGCATCATTATTTGGAGGGCAGAGTTTGAGATAACACAGATTTCTATGTGTCTCAAATATTTTGGAATCTGAAAACACTTTCTAGGCACATTTACATACACCTAATTGTCATTAATTATGACTATTTCCCATTATAGAGCAAATCTGTGGCACTTCTAAGAACAGGACTCTCTTCCACTGAATACCTGACTGTAGCCAGTTGCTAAGCACACTATCTAAGACCAACAGAATGAGTTTTAGTAGCAGCTGGGATTTCCTCATATTGTTTTATTCTTGTTTACAGAAGTCCATTTGAAAGAATTTTAAATAAATCTCTTCAGTTCAATAAACTAGGTCCTCCTGCACGCAGTCTGATTGCTCCTGTGTCATGCCGTGCTATCGCTGCTGCTGATTCACATCAAGTGAGGAGCACATGACCTTGGCAGAAGGGCCAAGGCAGCAGTGCTGCAAGATCTGGAGGAGCATGACTCCTTCGTTTCCTCACCCTGAGAAACGGTTGGGAATAACTATCCACCACCTACTCAGCAAGGCCTCAGTCCTCTCACAACCCCTCTAATCTGCAGCATATTTAAAGATCAGACCACCTTCAAAGAATCACTCGCCTTTATCTCTTCTAGGCTCTGTTCACACTGTCCTGGCCAAACTATTTTACTGCATTTTATCTGCACTCCCTGTGACTCATCCTGAATGTGGACACCCCCTCCTACTGCCCATCATCTGTCATTTTTCTAGTTCAGCTCTCTTTCTGTTGCTATTACTGTAATTGCAATGGCATTTGCTCCAGTTAAAGATGAAATACAGTTTCCATTTTAGCTCTCAGCTTCCCACAATATCCTCCAGTTCTCACAATTCCTTATGTATGTTTTGTTGCGAATTTTTACATCTGGCATTAATTCAAAACAGTGTGAACCAAGTTATTCAAGAAGAAGATCTGTGGTCTGGCAGCTGGAAAAGGGGTAACCCAGAAGATTATGAACCTGTGATGTTCATAGGAAAATGTGCAAAATCGTGTTCTAAAAAGGGACCAACTTCTTAATCATTTTCACTTTCTAAAAGTTAATTTGTGTGAGTTTTTCTCAGATGTATGATTATTTCTCAGTAGCTGTTTTTATTTTTACCTGCAGAACACTTCATAGACCTGTTTGCTAAGGATTTACATGGAGTATCCAGATTTGCACATTAAAGACTGTACAAGTCAGTGAATCGTGGCCTGCATCAGGATACCTGATGCTCCCCTCACCCTGAGGCCATTCACAAACACTTTGGGGGAGAAAGGTACCTTGATGGGAAGGTCACAGCAGGGTCTTAGGAGCGAGAAACATCCCAAATTGCAATTTCTTGGCCACATCCCAATTGCAATTGCTTGCCAATGTAGATTGGAATTGATTTTTTTCCTGTCCAGGGGGCTAAATCAGTTCTAAGTCAGTTTTGTGAAATAGGATTTTATGTACCCAGAGCACTGCAAAAATTATCTGCCCAGTAGGAAAAAAATACCACTAATGAAGAAAATAAGCATTTTGCCATACTTGTAACACTAAGGTGAGTGAACCTACATGATGTCTTTCTACTCTTGGAAGGAGAATGGGTGAATTCTTCGGTTGAAGATCAAATTTGTAAAATCTTCTTGCGAAGAGGAAAATGAGACAAACAGACTCCCATTCCTTCCTGACTAGGATCTGTTTAAAATCTAAGAACTGCATTTTCTACGTTCACAAGATAGAAACATTCACTTGCCATCTACTGTTTGTCAGAAAAAATTAAGTGAATTGAGGTCAAGATTCAGTAAAGTTTGTAAAATCTTATTTAATTCCTTATTCATCAAGCTTCCTTCAGTCCCTTGCTAACTCTTTTTGCCCTCAGTTCACACACACGTAAGACTTGTGTTGAATCTTTCTGAGAAAATTGCACCAAGATAAACAAAGTCCAGAACAACTTAGAAGAGACAATTTGCATTAATGAGTTTCCCTATTCTCTTTCCACATTGCAATAGCATCTGAAGTAATGTTTTTGAAGTACTTTTTTCCATTGCAAATCAAATCCACAAAAAAAACAAAAGGCAAAATATCAAATAAAACAAAACTTGAGAAGGGAAGGCAAGGCAATATAAGGGCTTTTACTTCTCTGTTTCAAATAAGAAGATTCCACATGCTATAATGAATTAAAAGAATACTGCCAAGAGGTGTCAAGCCCCATCTACTGGCTATTAAAATGAACTTGTAACTCAGCATGCAGAGTTTTAGGTCTATCTACATAAAACAAGTGTGTAGACCCATTGTCTTTGCAGAATCTCAGTTCATTGCCATTATGTTGCATGTTAATTCCTCTCATTTAAAAATCTGGTGCATTTTCAAGCTACTGTATCTATAGATATAGTATAGAAACCTACTGAATAGGTAGCAGAAATCTCCTATCAATGACTGTAATGTAATAAACAACAGCAGCGCTGAGGAAATGTGGCCTGTATAAATAAATAAAGGAGATGTCTCACCCTCTGGCCAAGCAGGCAAAGGCATCTGTTTTCCACTGGTATCCTTTGTCTCAAGACATAAATTTTAAAATGACCTTGCGTATGCACTCACCTTATTTTTAAATACAAAATCTCATCAAGGAATAGAGATAAACTCAATAACAATTTTGAAGAAAGGTAAGGTCTATTTGTGCCTTCATTTCTTATGTCAAGTGGAACTTCTGATGAATTAAAAATAACAACACAACAAACTAATATGACAAAATAAAATTATTCAATTAAAGAAAAGGCCAATGAAGACTATGCAATAGTTTTCATGCAAATTCAGATGGCCTTCACGATACTAAGGATGTGTAAGGCTTACAGTGCATTACTACCTGAATGGTGTAAAATAAATATCACAGATTTTCAATCTCATGGTGCCAAAAAAAAAAAAAAAAAAAAAAAAAGGAACGGAAGAAAAGAAAAAAGAAAGGGAGAGAGCAGGAGCAGCCCTGCCAGGAATTTGGTGTTCAGAAAACTCAACAATCAGAAAAGGATGTGATTAGTGTTAATAGAACATAACATCCCATCCGTTTTGTGTTTATTTACTTTTGAGGGAACATTCTTGCCTTAAATTGCATCCTGTTTCAAAAAAAAAAAAAAAAAAAAAAAAAAAAAAAAAAAAAAAAGAAAGCTGCTGAAGTCCCCTGTTTGCTAAGATGAGGAAAGTAGGTCTGCAGCGCCACATCAATCTGCATCACGTGTCAAGCCCGCGAGCACACAGGCTCCGGCGGCCGCCAGGACCTCGCTCCGCTGGGCCTGTCCCAAGGGCTGGTCTGGGCTGCCTCCATCCTGGGGCTCTGCAAGCCTCTCCTGGGCAAAGCCTGAGGGCAGAGGCCCTTCTCGGGCCAACCCCGCAACCTGTTGCACCTTGGCCATTCTCTTCTCCTCCTGACCTTCTCCTCCCGTAGCTTTTAGGATTCTGCCCTCTCCTGGCTACTTTCTCTCCTTCCTGATGCAGATGTCAAAGGAAATCCCACAAAGTCTCTTCTCATTCCATCTTTCCTCTCTAACTTTTTCCTCCCTTTTTCCTCCCTCACCAGATTTATGCATTTAAATGTGTGTAGTCACTAGAAATGCCTCCATATTATTGTCTTTCAAAAAGGCTGGAATATAGCAGTAACGTATCCTCTATTTTTCAAACAGCTTTATAATTCTCCTGTGGGAAAACCCGTTCCCAAGCATAGTATTGTACCCAGTATCTCCTGTTTTCTTTTCTCTGTCCTCATGCCCAACAGCAATGTATTTTTGTCGTGAGCATGGTTTTTTAATGGTGTCCAAATGGCGTCTTTAATGGTGTCTAAAAGCCCCTTACTGATGGTTTGAACGTGGCTCAGAAACCAGAAGCCCTTAACTGAGTTGTATGTGGAGCGTGTTCTCTCCAGTGCCTCTCCAACACAAAAGGTCAGGTCCCTCCAGAGCGCAAGGCAGACCATTGGCAACTGCACTCCGCAGGGATGGTTCCTCACCTTGACACCTCTTGTCACTGCGACGAAGGCTCCATGAGTATTTTGAAATGTCATAGCCTCAACAATCTCATGAGCAAGCTTAATAAAAGTACTGATTGACAGGGTTGTGAAACCATTGACAGAAGAATCTTTTTTTCTTTTTCTTTTCTTTTCTTTTCTTTTCTTTTCTTTTCTTTTCTTTTCTTTTCTTTTCTTTTCTTTTCTTTTCTTTTCTTTTCTTTTCTTTTCGGCCTGATTTCTGTTTTTCTTCTGTTTTAAACACACAGCTTAACAAAAACTTAATAATGTTTAAATATATTTTGGCCAGCTCCAGTCTTGGCAGCTGCTATCCCGTCAGCCTTATCTGTTCTAAAATCCTTGGCAAGTCATACACCTGGATATAGACACAGCTCATGTCACTCTTGTGATGTCCTCATTCTCCCTCTTATTCAGGCCAGTTCCAACTCTTCGTCTTTGAAGGAACATCATTGCCTATTCCTCAGTGCACCAGTTTTTCCTGGACTAGCTGCATTTTATAAGGATGTCCTTCGCATTTGTGAATGGAATCATCCCAATCATATTTTTCTCCTTTCTTTTTTCCATGACTGTTCCTTGATCTTGGAAGATTTCCACAGGTAGTCCCTCCCCTAGGACCATCCTACACAACAAAGCATTTAGGAAGGAAGCTAAGCTGCCATTAGGCTTTACCTAAGTTTGTCCTTCTTATTTGACATATACATTATCCCTTCTATTCCTCTGCATTATCTATTTTGCTATTTGTTTTACTCCACTGGAAAGCTGTTTGAGAAAAAGACTGTCTTTTTATTTATATACAATACATAGAATTCTATCCCTACCCTAACAGATTTCAAGTGAGGTTAAAATAAAATAATAATTCTAAAAATCACTGAAATGTACGATGGTGATCTTGCATTTGCAAAGAACTCCAACCTAAATGATAGGTTTATCTATAGAAAACAGTCCTGAGCTCATTGGTGTAAGAGTAAAAGGGAAGATTCTGTCCTGGAGTCTTAATTATTTCATCTATTTTTGTCAACAGGTAAACAACAAACTGAGAATGAAACCAAACCTTTAGCTGAATAGTCTTATCTCCTAGCCATCTCTTGAAAGATGGAAGTGAAGGTATGAAGTAGATATTTGAAATAGATTTCTGTAAGAATCAGAATCTAGACATTGCTGTATTTAAGGAATGCACCAAACTGTCAAGAAGCCATAGGAAATAGAATCCTTTCCTACAAGTGAAGTTAGAAAGATAGTGACTTAAAATAAAATGTCTCTCTCAAGCTGCATGGTTTCCTGGGCCTCAGGTCCTTGGTTCACATTTGAGGTTTCTGTTTTGAATACATGAAGGCAAATTCCTGACCTGAAAATAAATGGTGGAGACCAACTATATGAATGGAAATTAGAAACTTTCAGGTGATTCCTAGAGAAGAGATAGCAGACATAAGCACTTAAAAAAGTTGGTGGTAGATGCAAATGAAGAAGAGGAATTAATTGTATCATAGCTTTAAGCTTGCCTTATAGCCTTATAGAACTGCTCATTTTTGATCAAAAAAATGAAAAAGGACTTAATATTGTACAGCTTTATATATAACAATTTTACACTCCAGTCCTTCACTTTTTTTTTCTTCTTCTCTCAATGAGTAGAATCTATCCTCTCATTCAATAACTTCATTGAAATTCTCAAGTATAAAGGATTTATCTGTTGCCTTTGACCATGTTAAGTATTCCAGAAGATATGTAAGCATTTATTCAACTGTTCAGTTGAAGGTAATCTTCGAAACAGAAAATGTGAATAATCAGCCAGGACTCCTCAGTTTAACACTAAAATCCTTAAATAGTCAGAATGTGAAAAAGTTAAATAAAAGGAAGATATTTTGTTAGTTTCATAGTATGGAAATAGTATTCCAGTCATTTTTCTCAGAGTGCTCACTGGGAAATGCTAGTATTTCCAATCACATAATTTGTCTTTGCTAAGAGCAAAATTGTCCTTTAACATTTCCTGGAGCAGCCTATGGCACTGATAATTTCAGAAGAAGAAAGCTCATAAGTCAAATATGGGGAGCAATAGTGCTCTAATATCCAAACAACTTTATGCCTTTTTTTCATCTTGCCAACTTGTCATGAGTAGATATTTCTCTTCAGAGCAATCTGGATGAGATAGAGGCCCAACTATGTGGAGAATCTGGGCCTAAAGGCATCTGATAAGGAAGCAGACCCTCTGCCTCCACAAAAATGGGGGCAATATCTTATTATTTCTGAAGTGGAAGATGACAAATAACTGTGGAACCTCCCTCCCCTCTCCTGCCTCACAAGGCATGGGAGAATAAGTGCATAATCACAGTACTTCCTATGCAAAACTCCCATCTGCCCAACTGGATAAGTAGCACTGAATACGGACTTCTACAATAGCCATGAAAGCTCAACCAAAAACCCTACAGTCTGATGAGAACAACATGAGCCCAAATAATTTATTCTTTTCATTCTTACATGTTTTTCCTTTTCTTCTTTGAAAAATAAGGATTTTTGCAGCTATATTTAGCACAGCAACATACATGTTTAATGTAGAGTTTATGTATATTTTGTGATACATTCTACTGGACTAGCTGCTGTTGAGCATCTTAAATGCCTGCAGTGCTCTGCTGGGTAGACTGCAGTGTGTGTAACCTCTATATTGTAATTGTCTCAGTATCTTTCTCCAGAAGAGAGAGGGCTCTGACATCTTTCCCTCCTTCATCTTCCCTTTCAAATCCTGCCAGAATCCCACCTTGCTGATCCGTGTCCTGAAATACAAGGCAGGTGCCTTGAGACTAATAAAATCTCCTTTTATTCAGTCCTGGAATGAAGTAGAAAAGGTCTATGCATTTGCTGCAGTGAGTGTGGCCAGGCTGAAAAGCCTATTTTTTATTTTGTCTGTGTGCATTCTCTCTCTCCATCATCTTTTCCTCACTTTCTGATCAGCCTTGCCCTGGGAAATTTCACTGGAAATTTTTTTTATGTGAAATGTTTGACTCCAGCTAAGAAAACATACTTTGATGGAAATGAATTTGGCTGAAAATGTTCCAAGCATCAGCTCTAATCACTTCTGACTTTTAATCAGCCCATGATATCAGCCTCCCACTGCAAGCTTACTCCATAGTAAAAGCTTGGCCTATCCTCAGGACAGCTTTCTCCTGTGCTGTCCTGAAAATGCTTTCAGAGCTACATCAGGCTCCTCCTTCACATCTCTGCCTTCAGATGAAGGTGGCTTATAAAAATCCTGGATTGCTTACGAAAAGGTTGTCCCTCTCAGACTTCAACCCCGCTGCCGATTATGTTGAGCAGCATTATTTCCTTGCCTCCTCCCTCCTTGGACTGCTTTCCCCCTGCTTGCCCTGCACATACAGAGGCTGAATTCTGTGCCAAGTGGTTCACCTCTTTTATATGTCTTTTTAGTACCCCAAAATGACAGATTTTTCTGCTTAGTCTCCATAGTGTCACAAATAGAATCTCAGTCATCTTTATAAAATGCTACTTTTACTGAAAGGTAAAAGGTTTCATTCAAGTTATGAATGATGCCTTACGGACAAATTTACATTTTTCAAGGAAATAATGCAAGGGAAAAAAAAACCTCATAGTCTAACTTTTTTTTTGGAAAATAATTACAAATGAAGCAGAAACTTTCATTTCATTGGGAACTTTCTTTAGGAAAAAATTCTCAGGAGCAGGATAAAATTGCTGGGTAAGCTGACACTACCGCATGATGAGAATACAGGCATATTTCAGGCGGTGGGTTTCCCTTACGAAAACTAAATTTCAGATCCCCACTTGGCCTAATTTGAAGCCGTGAGTGCCCTTACTGCTAGGCTTATGTAGTTCTGGGGTGCTCATTTAAAACTTATAAGTTTTGCTTTCATTTGAGGACTAAACCTGGAATGAATTCTCCATCTGACCACGGAACAAAACCTAATCATGAAACTACCGAATTCTTTAAAAAGGAAAGAGAAGGAGTATTGTTTTCATACACATTTAGCCGCATACACATCCAGGATGTGGTTTTGCAGGGCACATTGCTCAGAGAGTTGGTTCTAAGCCCAAAACACAAATATGAACTTTGTAATTGGTCAGACTGTGACCAGCTGTATCCTGGAGCTTTTCTGTGTAACACCAAAATAGTCATAACTAATAGTAAAGCTTATGCTGCCACTCCATGACTGTATCTGCTTCATCTTCTGTTCTCCAGTATAAACAGGAGTCCCTACAACTGGAATGTGAAATGCCACATATATCTGTTTTAGCAGATCGTACAAGGAACTGCAGACACATACTTCATCCTCTGTAACTTGGATGCAAAATTGCATCGCATGTGTCTGCAAAATATCCTTGCCTCCTCATGGAAAGTTAACTACTACCATGAGTAATGCTCATTTCTACCTACAGTTTGGGTGTATATTATTAGTGTGGTTATATACAAGTTCATTTACACACACTGCGTTTAAAGTCTGGGCCAAAAAGCTCAGTGGCAAAGCTTGTCACCATGTGCTCAGGCACTAGCAGCACCATTATCCCTGGTACCCAGATTCCCTGTCCTGTCACCAGATGGCACCCTGTGCATATCTCAGTGCCACGCGCGTGTCTCAGGTGGAGCAGAGCTGGCCTGGGTGCCCAAGGGCCCTTGGAGCTGCTTCCTTGGCCGTGGCTCTGCCCTCTCCTCCTGAGCATCCCTGTGGTCTGCAGAACCCAGCCTCTGCTCAGCCCCTGCTGAGCAATGTAATGCTTTACGTCCACCCAAAATCTGCTTCCCAGAAAGAGCAAGAAGCTAAACCCAGATTTTGGAAGTTGCTGCATATCACTGTGCCAAATCTATACCCTCATAAGGAATATACCTAAACTTTGGGGGATTCTGGCACCATGAACCAAGTCTCTTTCCTTCACTGTTATTACATAGTCAAGGAGGAAGATCCTCTCTCCCTTAAACCTCCTGGGCCTTCATAGTTCATGAAGACCTACGACATGTTGGCATGATCCCCAATCTACAATTTTTTTTCCTGAACTTCTCTATGTAGCCAAGCATAGGTTATCCAGTTCAGCAAGTGAAAGACAAATTAATACAAAGTACCATCCTGTTTGGCTTTGTAGATACTAAATTGGCACTTGCAGATTTAGGATCCTGACTCTGAAAAATAAATCCTAATGAATGTCTTATGAGTTAAAGATTATTCCTAGACACATATAAGATAGCTAATTGTAAGCTCCAAAACCCCTAATGAGCTCCAGATACTCATGCAGATGGTACTCCAGGAATATTGTCTTAATTTTCTTCCTCATTTCCTTCCCTTTTAATAAGATGTTCCTATAATTAAACTAGCCTAAGGCTTGATTCAGCGGGTAATAACTCACGCTGAGGTTCAGCAAGAGCCTGAAGCCAAGTATACTCAGATATGAATAATACACAGTTATTCCTGTCCCCGCCCGTTGCTTTTACTGCCGTATTCCTTTGTTTTGTGAGGAGTGGGTAAGTGAATGTAGCACTGATGAAGAAAGGACATTGTCTTCTGCCAAGGAAAATGCGTTCCCTGCCTCTTTCTCTGCCCTGGCTGGCTGGGCAGCCCACGAAGGAGCCACGCGGTGCCTGGCGAGGAGAGTCCAGGAGGATGCGCGTGTCTGCAGGGCAGAGGCTGAGCCTCCACACGCGCAACCCTGCAGCTTGCCGGGAGCATCTGGCACCGCCGGAGCCCGTGCCCACGGACAAAGACGCGAATGTGCTTCGGGGTTCTTTGGGGCTCCAGACTTTGTATTCTTAAGTCATTATGTATTTGCTGATACTGTAACTTGTTTATTCTCAGATGACAACATGTGCAACTAAAGTGAACCTGTGCCATTTCTAAACATTCCTTGTTTAGTCTTGGATTTTATCCCTCCAGAAACAAGCAATTAATAAAACAATCAAGGGGGGAAACAACCACCCGAGGGACACCACTTCAAAGACCGACGAGTACTTACAAAACTCGCTCGGGAGGCAGCCCACGTGTGCGCTCGCCCCGGGAACGCGCAGCACCGACCCGCTTGAGCCCCGGATTAGGCGTGCGAATTGATCCCGACAGGCTGTCATCGGCATCCCCACGCCAGCCCCAACTGGGTCCACCACACACGGCGGCGGCAGGCCCCGGCCGCCCGGCTAAAGATAGCCACGCACCGCCAGGAGCCTTTGCTCCTGTTTCGAGCTCATTAGGTGAGTGATGACAGGCTATAGTAGGGGTCCCCGATGGCCCGACAACCGCCGAGGCCCCCAACTGTTGCTGTCCACCAGGAGGGCTGTTGAGAGCAGCCAGCTGTTGCAACAACCACACGGTTTGGGATGGAGACCTCCCCACGCTCCGTCTCAACTGCAGCACTGCCCACACATTTCTCTGCGAGATCCCGCTCCGTCACAAGGCTGTATGCGACGGATGCAGCCTCCCTTTCTCCATCACTTCTGCCTTCTCAGCAAGGCTGGGATTTACCTCCGTAGCCCACTTGGCTCGGGCAGATGCAACAATTCTATATAGCATGAGTTTGGTTTTGCAAAGCAAGCAGTAGACTGTCTTTATTGGCTTCAGTTTACTCATATCTTATCAACAAGAGAACCAGGCCCTGTGATAGACAGCGGCAAGGGAAAGATGGAAAATTCTGCCAAGTGGACATGTCTGGCGTGCAAAATCCTCTGCAGCACCTGAAGCTTGATTTTGACACTCGCATTCTCACTTTGGGTGGGTGAAATCTTCACAGTTGGGCTAGGATGAGATGTAGGCTTGTTTAATATCCCACTCAAAGTAAGCACGTTAGCCTTTTCATGGCCATTACAAATGTAACCTAGAAGATGAGATGTTCATGGAGGAAATTCAACAGAAGAGGTATAGGGGAAATTATTGAAAGTCTTTTTTTTCTCTTTGACTCTTTGGAAAAATTAGCAGCGCCTAAATATTCTTGCTTTGTTAGAAACAAAGACCCTTAACTCAGCATTCAAGTTAAACCTTTGTATTCTTCTTTGCAATCAGTTTTACCACAGATAACCTAAAGAAGCTGTCAGAATTCTCACCCTCTCTTCTCACTTATTTTAAAACATCCCAGTGCTGAGCATTCAGACTCTTGAGGTCAGGTGTGGACTCATCCAGATTTCAAAGAAAAAACTTTATATGGGTGTTTTTTAACATTGAAAACATTATACAGTTATTACCTCACATAAACCTTTAATGCTTTTTCCTAGTATCAATAGCTGTCATCATGAAAATAGCTGTCAGCTAGAAAAAAAGACTAAGTGCACTTTCCAGTTTCATAGCCCTTCCTTATTTTCATATTATTTTCTGAGTCACTGGAAGATACTTAACTTCCTGAGTCAAAACAAGCCTGGGGATGCATTGCTGCATGCCTATTACTCTTCATAAAACTTTTCACAATACATTTCCAAAAGACATTGGCACACACTATTGAGCTGGTTACATTATAAAGTGTTCAAAAGAAGAAAAACCTTACAGGCTTCATTGCTTGCGAATGCACCAATAAAGTCACAATCTCTGTTCCTGATTAATTTGCCAGTGGCAAGTATAAATACATATCTACCGCCCATATCTATCAACACATAGTCCTGTTTTCCAAAATTGTGTTAGCAATTAAAATTCAAAAAATGGCTTCTTAACTGATTTCTGGTGTGCACACTTCTCCAAGTATGTGGGAAAGATTTTTTTTCTGTGGTCTGTATTACAGATGTGCTGATTCACCACCCCAGAGTTTCTCTAGTAAAACACCACACGTTTCGATGCAGATGAAGGCAAGACAGACCGCCAGGCAGGCACACGGAGAACACGAGGAGGCCTTACTGGTTCTCCAAGTCATGTTTCAAAACAACTCTGCCATAACAGCAGTGCTGTATTGAGATATTGCAACTGTTTTCCTATTTCAATCACTTTCTGCTCAGAGAGAGACATGGACCTTCCGTCTTCCCTCTTGAAATGTCTGTAATGATGCATAAAATGTCAAGAATCACTGAACAAAGTGATTTCACTCTAAACAGAAAGGAGACATTTCATGCAGAATTCTACCACAACTGTGCAGCTCTGAGAGATTTGTTCCCCTCCTGGTCCTGAGTTAATAATATAACACTTTACCACACTAAAAATTATTACTAATTTTGTTCTAATTGTGCAAATAGTTTCATGTTTCAATGGAAAGCTCTTCAGTGGTATTTTTAAGTCTTGATTTCATTTCCATGGCTTTCGGCCACCCTGCCTTCCTGTGAAGAGAATCTATCCTGTTGGGTGTCAGGGTTTAACAAGAACATAAAAATGTGTCATCTCGGCATATAATGCACCGTCACCATAGAGTATAAATTAATTCTGACGCTAGTAAACTTAACAGCAACTTTTCTATTTACTATAGCTGAATCAGGATTTATTTCTAGCTGCTTTGCCCTTTTGTGCATTACTCTTATCTTGATGCAAATTCAACGAGGAAGACTGACTAGATTAAGAACCTTCATATTGAGTCTACAAGTCATAATGAATTCAAGAAAGAAATTAAATTTTAATCCTAGTAGAAAGCGTTATCTTATTAGGAAACTTTCATGAGTGTGTTAAGATTAAAACACACACTGCTTCTAGCATTTTCAGTAAATATTTTGTATGTGGATTATTTTGAAACTCCATATACTCTTATTTATGTCTGGAAACTTTAGATAGAAATTCCACCACTACCACCCTCTTTTTTTCTGTTATTTAGTTATACAACTCTAACTTCCCCTACATCCACTTTTTTTTTTCCCAATATGCAAACATATTCTCCCAATTTAAATCTAACCACGTAATATGTTTTCTCGGCAGTATTCCCTGAGGCCTTGCCTGCTGCACCGCTACTCAATAGGTGATGTGAACATGAAGTTACTGATTTCTACATGCACTTTTACAGTGCACATCACTGCAGCAGCTACATGCAACACAAACCCAAAAATGTGTATGGATATCCATATTCATGAAGAAGTGGGGCTGTATCACCATGTACATCTTAGGACTGAGACCAGTATCAAACAATCACTGCACTAGTTTGAGTCACTGGGCGCTGTACTTAGTTCAAGGCTGTTAAGGTCTGATTTATTTATTTTTTAAGAGTGTTAATACTATGTAGCACTACATTTTAGTGTAGGTGCCTGGCTTTAGTCATCCTCTTACACTAAAATGTAGGTGCTACGTAGTGCTTTGCTTTTCCCAGAGCTCAGTATCTGAAGTCAGGCAGCAGATAATGAAGAATCCAAGTTTCATAGCTGCACTAGGAAGAGATCAGAGACCCAGGCAGGGCCCTAAGGAATGTGGGGCAGCACCAGGAGCGGGCTCCTGCTTCCCAGGGCTGCCCCACATGCCCCTTTTGCCCCAGAGAGCTACTGTCTACAGGGGCAGTGCAGACCATGGTAGAAGCAAGCAAGCAATATTCTCATTTCACAGGAGTTAAAACAAAACCCCGGGCAAATATGGAAAGTTTTTCAACAGCACGTGCTATACATCATTATCTAAGGTCACTTGGGAAATCTATGTCAAACCTCGGTACAGAAGACAAAGATCAAAATGGCCTGGAAAACAGGATGTCGCCACATGATTGCTTTGAAGAATCAGATGCTGTCACTTCCTAGGTGCATATAAATGCTGAGCTGTTGTTGGCTCTTATATTCTCTAAAATACAACATGGAGAGGAAACACACAGCGAGCACTTCTTGTAGATGGTTGATTTGCACCAAAAGAATATAGAGCATTTACACTGAGACATAGGGCCTGTGATCTCCAGCTGGTAGATGACAATACTAATATCTTTGGCTCTTCCAATCAGATCTGGAAAGAAATTTCCGACTCGGAGTACCTGACTGACAAGATTTTCTTGTGATTCTTCCTCTCTTGAAGACAGAAAGCTTGTACTAACACAACATTCAAATCTAGAGTGATTATCAAAATGATGAATGGCAATCAGGAGTGCAGCAGACGTTGCTAAGAAAGGCGAGGGGTATCATTCAGTAAACGAGATGTTTCTTTAGGAGAGGAAAAGGAAGGAAAGGAGCCAATGCCATGTCTGGCATCAGTGCTTACTTCCTTGGATTGCCCTAGGTTAAATGCCCAAAGCCAACATGAAACTGTTTCCCAGAAAACAGTCTCAGACCAGTACGTTTTTTCAGCACTATTTGCACTGGTGTTTATTTCGGGTAAGCTGTTGAGAGTCCCAAGGGTTTACCTCTGACAGAAAGGATGGGACAAACACACATGAGTGACCAGCAGCTTAACTCAGCTGTGGCGAGGGTGCCAAAGGAGGTAACTCTGCCAAGGGAAATGACTTCCAGGCTGTGCACTTGTGTGTCAAAATGCCACTAGTGTATTTTGACATAAGTGCTGCTTTTTATCAGGGATAAGCTTCAAAGCCATGGAGATGGAGAGATGAGAAACCAGAACTTGACAGAAAAAGTAGAAATTGACAGAAAAACATGAGGCGAATCTGTTAAAACAAACTCAATTCACTGAGAGCCAACAATACCTTCAAGGATCCAATTTAGAGCAAAGGACATTGTATTGCTGTGTGACACTAAATACATCTAGTCTAGGGAATGCAGTGAAATTTGGAAGCTCTGACTCCTGCGTGGAGATTTGGAGCTGCCTGACCCCTGCTAGCTGATACAAGAATCTTAAACCAGAAGCTGCAAACATGACACATAGAGTGTGGAGTTAATTCAAAAGGAGGCACATGTTCTGTTCATCTGTTTTGAAGCAAATTCTGAATAATCCCCCATTAAGAGCTTTATATAAACTTTATGGGGAAGGGAAATGTACCTCACTGAAGGCTACCTGTGAGACTGAGGCAAAGCTGGGCCTCCCCAGGCCTTCCCTACAGAGGTACCTGCAGCTCAATTCAGCCTCGGCCAGCAGAATTACTTGCGTTTATCGGGGTGGTTGCACTTGCCAGCCATTTTAAGACTTCTCCCCCCAAAAATCCTTCACCCTGTGAAAACAGAGAGTACCTGGGAAGATGGTTTTGTCACTTGGAAACACCAAAAGATAAACATAAAGTGTTGCTTGCTGGAGCCATCCCAGGCATTTCCTAGCTCTTCATTCAGTGACAGAACTTCCACTTAATGCCAAGGACAGAAGCTCTGCTCAATGGGGCTAAAGGTTTCTAACTTTGCAACAACAAAACTTCCTGCAGGAGAGACTGTTATGTCCAACAAGGTAGGTCATTTCCCTCCTGTGCATTTTCCTCCTCTTATCTCCAGCAACTCTAAAAGCACATAGCATTCACAGAAGCTAAAGCTAAAACAACAACCTACATCTGGTCAATCGGGTCATCTCTGATCTTTCGGTCAGTCCCCTCTGACAACCAACAGACAGTAAAAAGGCTCAAGGATGCCAATAAGTTGAATTTGCCTATACCTCTCACATGCTTGAAGCTTACAGAAGACAGAATGATGACTTTCAGCTTCTTCGACAAATTTCAACACTCAAAAAAGAAGGCTGCTGCCAATTATAGGTGACATGGCACAGCTGACAGCTGCAGATTACCATGAGTGATGTCTGCTCTTCCCTGCTAACATCCAGGAGCTTCAGCAGGGCGCACAAGAAGATCAAAGACTTCTGTCTAAGTCCCCTACCTCAAAATATTTACTTGCTGTCATTTGAAGAGATAGAGAGAAGTCATGGCCCCAGCATCTGACAAGTCACTTGTGACACTTACTAATGTGTCCCATTTGCCATTAATGTCACCAGTGATATAAATAGGGTATCATAATGCCTGCCTAAGAGTAGTTTCCACACAGAGGTAGCTGGATCAAATTCAACATGAGTAAGGCAAAAAAATAGAGCTAGATAGGAGGAATCACTAGGAAAATGGTCTAGTGATAGGTACGCACACAGCACAAGCTCTGCAGATGAACAGGCTCAAAGTTGCTGGGGTTTTTGTTTGTTTTTCTTTTTTCTTGATTCGGAGAGGGCCTCCAAACTTTAGAACCAAAATATCTGCTTCCTTTTGCTTCCCAGGTTGTTGTTGTTATTGGTTAATGCAAAAAGGTCCATCAAGGTTAAGTCATTTCAGCCACGTAGGACCAGAAAAATACTTCACTATCTTCACTATTTTATTAAGCTATACACATA
This sequence comes from Nothoprocta perdicaria, assembly GCF_003342845.1. Taxonomy (NCBI): domain Eukaryota; kingdom Metazoa; phylum Chordata; class Aves; order Tinamiformes; family Tinamidae; genus Nothoprocta; species Nothoprocta perdicaria. The sequence goes on from NW_020454649.1 coordinate 3,972,594, forward strand.
CGTAACTGTATAACTCTAATTATATGATTACAATTATATCTTTACTAAAATACGGCAGACAGAATAGAGCAAATAGTTCAACTCCACAGCAGTTTAGGACGAGAGCGTGAGACAGAAAACATTACAAATACCCAGCCATATGGCACGTGTGAGATCTTTCAGAGAGCTGCTTTTAAAGCCCTCTTTAAGCTTCTTCCAGGAGCACAGAGTGATAGCACAAGCTAAGGGACAAGTCTGCAGCAGTGTTTCTAACAGTCCCGTGTGTGAGGCTGCAGAGATTTCATTCTGGCATTTAAAAGGTTTGCACCTTTAGCGCTGACAAACACTCTCTCATCCCCATTGAAGCCCGTAAGGGAATCAATAGGAGTCAGACTTACTACTCCAAGTGAAAAAAAAGACAGTACCTCAAGCTGCTCAGGGCACTGATGCCTGCTGGTGGTTGTTTATAAGATACCATAAACTGAATTCACTTTTAATACAGTTCTACTGACCTTCCTGAAATGGTCAGGGGGAAATTGCACATTTTGGATTCCATCCAGAATTATTACTGATTCCTAATGGAGATTCTACTCTGCTCTTCCCTAGTCCCAAGGAAAGCCATGGTATTTCAGGATGCTTACTTGAAGGCATGTTGTGTTCATTCGCATATTGTATTGCTGATTTTTTTTAAGAGCCCACAGAACAGAGGTCAACCTGTCTGTTGCTCCCAATCCATTCTGCAGAGCTTTGATTCCTGGCCTCCTGCCAAAGTGTGGTATTGTTCAGGTCCTTTGTCTTGCCATTAAAGTTCTCACTGCTATGGTTATGTCTGCTGGGTCAATGAGATTAGATTTCATTAGCACAGCAAACTGAAAAAAAAAATAGAAGTTATTAGATAATCATTAAAGCACATCTGTTGCCTTTTTCAGGGTGCCAAAGTCTGAATTCCATTGAACTAGTGACATGGCACTTGACCAGCGCTTAGTTCAGCTATGGTCAGTGAACTGCAAAAGGATTAAATTATTAGCAGCTAGTTGATTCAACCTAATCCCTGGCAGTTTTGTTTAGATTGTGAGAGAAATGGTGCCCAGAGCAAAAGAGAGTGAAACAATTGCAGAAATGTTAAAAATTTTTGAGCTCATTCCACAAACTGTGCTGTACTGGTGCTCCACTTCAGCACTACCCCAAGACACCGCTTCCTCATGTATTCAGCATACACTTTTGTGTATATCCACCCTGGATATCTTCAAAAGTCCTGACAACTTCTGGGAGTGAAAGCCTGGCTCCAGAGAGTGGAAGCAGATATTTCCCCCTCATCCACACTTCCAGCACGGACTGTGATCCCAGCTATGAAGGAATATTGGATCTCAGGTGCCACTTTCTCAATTCCTTTCAAAATCTCTTATGAAACACCCTGCCACAAATGTCTTAGAATTTTCATGTGTCATTTAGTGTATCTTTTTAAAGAAAAATTGTAATTGAAGAATATATATTTGCAAATAACATTTTTTACAGACCAAATCTAGCTTTTCCAAAGGACTTTTATAGAAAGCGCTCGGTCCCCATTACCAATCTGTGGTGATTTAAACCTAAACTCTTACAAAAATCTCAGGTTCATTATATAAATTCTGTACATGACTTATGAAGCAGCGGCCTAATTCTAAAGAATTATCTGTGAATTTAGAGAGGAAAAGGAACAGCTCCTGTGCATTAAAAAAAAAAAAAAAGAAAAGAAAAAAAGCACAGATTAGGTCAGATCGAGATTTAGAGGAGTTTACTTCCCTTAAGTAACAGGCTGTTTTGGGTATTAGGAGGATAGGGCTCTTGATTTGCTCAAGGACTCCAGCTAGACAGGCTGATGGAAGGAGGACAAGGAAAGTCCATGGTAGTTTTCTGCCATCCCCAATGGCAGTACACCACCAGAAACATAGCAAATAAGCAATGTAGACATTCACTGGCTCAACTCACAACTCCAATCCATAATCCACTAAAGATGGCATTTTGTTGAGCTAAGCATATGTGTAAGAGGAAGCTGGAAGTCTTGTTGGAATAACATTTTTCTTCTCACTTCTGCATTTACCAGATAAATGCTGCTTTTCTTTAGAAGGCTTGTCCTAAACTGAAGATTTTCTTTTCTTTTGAGTTAGGTAGGCATGTGCAGAATAAGATGGATTTTGGCTTTCCTCCTTTTAAGCTAGTATTCCTGGTAAGCATGTTTTTGCCCCAAGCAAAGCTTGCAAAGCCAAACCAGATGCACCTTCTTTGAAAATTTCACTACCTACTTAAATCATTACTGTCTAGCATTTGGAAACTTTTTGCTAGATATTAATTCTTGCATTTCAGGAAAAATAGAAAAAGGGACAATTCTATTGCACTGGGTTTGATTTTACAAAATGTTAAAACACATACTGTGGGGAGAAAGGAGTTAAAAGGCATGTCAAGTTAAGCTAAAATTGTGGCAGGCTATTACACAGCAATTTTTTGCTTTTAATTGTCATAGTCCTGCAGAATGGGACAATTTTCAACAGTTTTAATATACTACCTTGTACATATTGTTAACCCTGCACTCATTAATCCCAATAAATAGCTACTCCTGGAACGCTCCCTGTCACATATTACTCACCTGGGATATCAGTAATAAACAAGATAACTATCATAAACCATCAAGTCTGTAACTGGTGGTGAAAGGCAAAAAGGAGATAAACCCTACAATTAAAAGTTTATAATTGATGAATAGCTATTGAATCAATGATTTTGTTTTTAGTAAATTTAATTTCTTTCTATTACGGACTTATCTGCTAGAATTCCTCTTTAAATGAGTAGGAGGTTAGCGATGAGACTTTGGGCATGGCTAAGCAAGCACAGAGATGGGTAGCTTGTGTTCCAGCTAAAGCAATTAAAGCACAACAACTGTGTAACTCTGAACTCCTTATCTACATAAAAGGTCATCTTTTTGTTTACTTTTCTTATTAGTAACTTCTGCCTTGCTTCCCATCTTGCAACATGCAGGGACTAGAGGCATATGGTTAGGTATGCATTGTATATCCTGCAAATTTCTATAATAGCACATATGCAGCAACAGTGTCTGAAAGCACAAGAACTTGTGCTACACACTTCAGGTGTTTTTGTGTTCTTTGAGCTTATGCTCAAAAAAATAGCCAGTGTTTAAATCTGACTGGTGTGCTGTTTTCACTGTAATTAACTGATGCACTTAAAGAACAGGCCTTGCTCCTCTTGTGCTTTGTAAGTTAACATGCCTTTTTAAAGGCTACTGAAATACACCTAAGCAGTAGCAGCTACAAAAGGCCTTCGTTCAGAAGAGAACTGAAAACTCACAAGGAGTGAAGCTGTGTCTCCTGATACCAGAGGATGACTTGGGAACTCCTCTGGAGGGGAGAGGTTTGGGTCCTGATGTACGCTCCAACATGGCCAGTGCATTTTACACAACATCTGGTTAATGTAAAATACACAAATAAAGGAAGAAACGGGATTGAAGTATCCTCTTATCTGTCTACTTACCGAAGTAAGCCACTTACCAAATGTTCTTCCCCCGGCCTAGCAATTCTGTTTTGGTTTTGATTGTTGTTTGTTTGTTTTTCTTCAGTACTGAACAGTGCTGGGGGGGAAAAGAAGGAGCACATAAAGTACAGAGGTTAGGGCACCCCTCAGAGGGAGCAGGAATTTGAAGCCAGGTCTTCCATTCACTTAGCCATTGCTCTAACACATAATTTCTGCATGGAAAAGGCACCGATGTTACCATAAGAATGGTTCTCCCACAGCCGTTGCTACTGATCCTCAGCCTCTTTGCACTTCTTTGACACAGCAGTGAAATGCAAATATTCTGCTTCTGCAAGGCAGCCAACGACCTGGCGAATGGCTGTTACATCTATAAAATGGGATTGGGGCCAAAGTGTGATGTGATCTGGCAACTGTAGCCATCGGGACAGAGCCCCATGGAGTATTACCTTCCCAAAGCAGGTTAGAGCAGCCTGAAGTTCTTTTTCACTTGCAAAGGAAACCCTCTGTGCCCTTTCTCTTATCTCACCTGCCTTCCTATATCTTAAGAAGGCAAAAAATCCAGTTGCAATCAGCAACATGGTAATTTATTTGCAGAAAGTAGCATTTCTTAGAAAAGAAATTATCAGATCAAAGTCTTAGGTTTAAATTATCCTGACTTTGAATATTTCACTCAAATTCATTTCTAGGAATAAAAATCAGGCTAAATAGTCCAGGTGACAAATATTCTTTTCATGGCCTGTATAGGAATTTGTGCAGATCCTCAGTCCTGCAAGGAGAGCAAATCACAGACTAGGGATTTGTTTCCCTGTGTCTAAATTTATTACTAATTTAGCACATTGGGCCTATGCAAGTGCATCCTGAATGTTAGACAACCCATTCTATGCTTTAAAACTCAACCAATCAATCCTCTTTCTTCTCCCCTCACCCTCTGAACACCTTGCAACACTCAGGTCACTTCAGTTTTCTTGAGAAACTTCCAATCTTTTGTGACTCATAACACCATCTACTGGACAGTTATGACCTAAAAGTGACTAAAATGCTTTTTTTTTTAATCTCTGCTTTTACTTACGTGTGTTGATAATATTCACGTACCTGCTGTAGTCGCAGTCTAGCGTCAGTTCCTCCCGTGACGGCACGGTCAGTAATTCCTTAGCGTCAGGGCTGTCAAGGTCTGGAATAAATTCCTCTGTTGTGTTTTAAGGCCTGGGGTATATTTTCAAAGCAGAGATCAGAAATAATAAAATAATGATTCATTTCTGGTATTTTAGAATAGAAGCAGCACGATGCTCTATCAGCTAAACTCCATGCCTCAGCGTATGACTTTATTCCCCTCAGTGAACAGGAAATCATCTCCTTACCTCAGCTAGTGAGGAAGTACTTAAACTAAAAACTAAAACTAAGTATGGCTTAGTTTTCCTGGTTAGGCACCTGGGAAATACCATTCTATTTCTCAAAGAGAAAAGGTAATTGTATTGAATTAGAATAAGCAAAAATAGTTAGCCTGATAGGTTCTTTTATATGTATATGTAATTTTAAGGCTGAATCTTACAAGACACATTCAACATACATTAGAGAGCCTAGGGTAAGGACAGCTTAGGTATGAATCATTTTGGCTGGAAATATTTGTCAACATTGTACCATTAAGAATCAGGGCCCACTTTTAAAAGCGCACAAGCACCTTTTTATGCAATAGATTATTGCATCAATTATTGCATCCTTCAAATAGCACAGTGCTGCCTTTCCCAGAAAACCAGCCAATTTGTTCTTTACCCTTCACACAGTCTTCCTTGTGTTTGGGAAACCCCTGGTAAACAAAGACCTGCAGCTAGCAGGTTCTGTCATAGTCCAGCATATTCCTCAGCTCCTCTTCTGCACTGCATGTCTTATCCACTCTGCAGTCCCCTGCCAGCTCACGAGGACTGCTCTGAGTATTGCCAGGAGTAGGGCCACAGTGCTTCCTATAGCCAAGAGCTCCACTTGGGCCCATCTGGCAGGACAGTGTGAAGAAACCAACATCAGGGACTCCCTTGATCATGACTGTGCTAATCTGAGCACTCTTGCCACTTTAGGTGCTAGGAAACTTCAACACACATTGCCAGAATCTGATAATTCAAGACCTTATTCTTTATATAGACAGCATGATTGCCTGGGAAGCTTGATAGCGCCCGTCGCAGATCTGGTCTCAAAGTGGTAGGGTTCAATGTGCTACTGTGCTGCGTCATCACAGCCTGATGCTTTCCATGGGCTACGTTAAAGTATCAAAGAATGATGCTCCACAAAAGCCTATTCTAGGATAACACATAAGCATCTTAATTCCTGAGTGACTTTGCTCATTTTTCCATAGACTCTAATAATAATAATAAAAGTATATCTGACAGAGATACAACTTTGCCTTTCTGTATATAACAAAAACAAGAACAACAACAACAACAAAAAAAAGATGTTTTGATCTTTGTTTTCCAAGTGATTTTGCAGACTTCACTTATAAGGTGCCTGAATCTGAGACACCTTGAAGATAATTTTCACAGATGAACATAGGAACTGCCAGACTCTTCAACAGTAATGGGAGAGGAAGATTAATCCATTAAAAACAGACTGCCCTAGAAACATGCCATTAAAACATGTACTGTTTTAAAAATTAAAGGTTTACTTCAGTCATGCTATATATGATGCTACATTCAAGAAATGAGCCTGAATGGCAAGAAGGTTACTCTAGGTTGCCCAGGAGTTACCTGTGTTTTATTCTTTCCTCTTGGCAGTGCTCAGAATGTTGTAGCCCTTACATTTATGGCAAATAGTTATGTTTACTGCTTAAGATGATTAACACACCTTATCTAAAGATGTGAAATCCCTTAGGTCTAAGACCCTTGACTAAGAGCCAAAAGCTAAAAATAACCATCAGTACATTAACCTAAAGGCTGATTTTGACAATTTCAAAGAAAAATTATCCAATACCCTTGAAAACACTCTCCAAAAATCATCCTGGTCCTTACCATTTTCTAGGTTTTGAGAGCAGATGGATCTCAAAAAATCTGAGAGTTTTTCCTTCTGGGTATTTGAAACCAAATTCTAGTAACAGCATCTGTACAACTTCTTATCTCCACAGCAATAAAATGGAACAAATTAATGGAGTAACTTCTGAGTATTTATTACTCATTTGGAGATACTGTACCAGACAGTCCATGGCTCCTAATATAATTATCAGACTTTTATTATATTATTGCTACCAACTGCCGTGGTAAACAGGGCACATGACTTAGAAAAAAAAGACTTGGGGCAAGACAGAAAATGCTGGGTAGTGCTAGAAGGGCACGTGCCCTAGGTTGAAGCCTTGTTCCACTTAGGTCAAAGACAAAAAATCCTGCTGATTACAGGAGTCTTAGTCAGGCCTTCAAAGCACTTTTGCCACAGCCGCTGCACCTGATAAATGCCTGGTTTTGGCAATATCAGTGTTGCTATCAGGCATGGGAGCCAGGCACAGACAGCACCTTGCTGCGCACCTCTCAGCCCCACTCCGGGCAGCACCCTTGGGTGCTCAGCCACCGTGACATGGACACCAGCCCCTGGTGAGAGCCCCTGGGGAAGCACACGGGGCAAACACCATCATGTCCATCTGACTTGGACCGTGCTGCTGTTACTCATCATATTGCCAAAACTGGACTTTTTAGGGGGTAATTCTGTTTGACAGCAGCTCTTACAGGCTCCTGAGGCCAAGCAGAGAAGGGGAGCAGGTACTGCCTGAGCTCCAGGAGAGCTTCATCCCAAGCTCTGCAGCTCAGAGGACCTTGCAAGGCTCCCCTCCTCTCTCCTAGCCGCCCCGTTTGCCACAAGATGGCACTGTTTTGTATTTATTTCCACACGACACAGTCCTCCAGCCTTGCATCACACTCCCTAAAGAGAGAACAAGCAGTTTTCATCAGTATTTAGCACGCATTTATTTCATATACCTGTTTGCTTTAACCACGTGCTCTTTTTGTATCAGAACTGAGAAACACGGGGCTGTGCCTTGCAGTGTCTATTCGCCACAGACCGTATTTTCCTCTTGGACTGCAAGTGGTTTCACAGCCTAATACCTCACTTTGGTTTCGGGGACTCAGACCAGCTCCAGTTTCCTTGGGGTCCTCTGATCCAAAACCTGCTTCAGGTGCAAGACTTACCCAGACATGCTAATAACATTCAGAAACTTTGGTGAAGATTTAAGGGAGTAAGATCAGAGTTTAAATTTCACAGAGAAAGCAGATAAGTGACAAAATGTTCTAGACAGCATTTCACACAGTTCTATTAATAATGCCCTGTCAGCTATAGAACTGAATATAGCTTATATACATCTCTATGAATGAAGTGGCTAAGGAGGCACTGTTAAAGATCCCCATAAAAGGCTTGCAGCATCTGCAGACACAGAAAGATTCATACATATCCATATTTATGGAAATGAAAGGCTTTCCAGAAGCTCAAGTAAAATGTGATGAAATGATTTTTTTTTCCCTTAGAATGCATTCAATAATTTCACCAGTTACTCCATTTATTAATGGATTTATTGAGGTACTGGTCTGCATAGGACGCTGTTACAAGCAAAGGTGTTACCCCAGGAGTTAATTTGTAACTTCTACAGAAATTAAAAAGTATATTGAACTGAATTAGTCATTAGTCCAATCTGAAATAGTGACTTGCTGTAAGGCAGTGAAGACCCTTCTTTCTCCAGTATCCCCAGGAATATCCAGTGTTTGCCTTCTCCCTTGTGAAAGAACATCTGTTGCAAGGGGTATGAGCTGCTCGTGGGTCTGACCCACCTCCAGTTACTCTTTCAATAACCCGCGTGAGCAGACACCGTAAGTAGGACACGCTTGGGGCTCCCTCCCGCATAATGGAGAGGCAGCAGCAACCTTGCATCTGCTCTTGTGTTAGTCTGTCACTCACAATCAGGGGTTACTTGATGCCTAAAATAATTCCTCCCCTGACAACTAATTCATCTGGGAAGAAAAAAGACTCCATCCAGATGGTGGGAATCTCACAGGCTTTTTTTTTTTTTTTTCCCTCCCCTTTTTTTTTAAGTGGCAAAGCCTCTACTTTAATAGGCACTCTACAAGTTATATAACATTCTTGGAGCTACCCTGTGCTATCGCCAACTTTTAAATAACTATTAGGAATCAGCAATTTTTTACTCTAGATGTAATAATGTAAAAGAGGGAAGATGGTATGGTGGGAAAGGCAATGGGATCAACACTTTTAGCTATGCAGATCCAATTTGTTGAGATCTTTGGCAGAGTGCTTGGTGGCCCACATGCAAATACTTAAAGATTTTGGCCCAGTGTATAGCAGGTGTCTGAGCAACAAAGTCTACCACCTTTAGAAATGCAGAATGATTTGTACTTGAGCAAATGAAGACATAGTATTTGTGTAAAGAGGCCTGATTTTCCTACTTTGAGAACTGGGTCTCAGAAATTTGGCTTCAAGAAACATCTGCTATGCCTGCTGAGGAAGCTTGCAAGCTTTCACCTTGAAATACAGGACAGGAGGAGGCTCAATTTAATCAATTTTCTATTGTTCTGCTGTAAAAATAGAGGACAGACAGCATGATGATTATCAAATTGTTTTCATAAAAGGAGGTTTCTTTTCTGGACCCAGAATCTCATAAGAAACTGGGCTCATGTGACTTCTGAAAATTGCGTTTCAAGACCAGGTGTTTGAAGAGAAGAGCTTAGGAAAAAACAATTTGTGACTGATCTCAATGTGGATCATTTTCACTGATGTAAAAAAACCTGTAGAAAACCATCCTCTCCATTCATCCATGACCATTAGCACAGCAGCATATACAACCTAGATGACTATTTACTGAAGAATTTTTCACTGAAAAATATATGGCTGCTTATTTGCTATACAATTATACTTTAAAAAATAGATGAGAATCTTGTATTTGAAAATACTGTGCTCTTCATAAAGGACATTACAAGAAAATGGACCTAGTGATAGGTTAATAATGGAAAGCAACTATCTCACCACACAAACTCTATTCCAAAAATGATAGTTTGAAGTCTGTTTCGTATTGAGACACAACCTTTCAGAATGAATATTTGCTTTGCATGAAAATTACCACCGTGTCTCTAGTAAACATTAGTTTACTCATTTTGAGGGCTTTTCTAGTTCAAGCATTATTCTCAGATTTTGTGGCCCACAGGACTGGGAATAGAAAGTAGCATTTATGATTATCAGACATCTGGTTTTTGCTGACCAAGGACACCATGTCTTTAAGAGAAATTAAAAAATGGTGAGAGGATGATCTCAAAAAAAAAACCCCAAACTTATCGTAATTTTTCCCCCAAAAATACTGTGATGAGTGACAAAGACATGGCACACTGCACAACCAAAGTCATGAACAAATGCATGTATTTCTGAGTAGCAGCTCTCAGACACAGAATATTGCAACTTAGTCAAACACAAGAGAAAGCAAAATTCCACACCAGCATAGGTAAGGTCAGTAGCCTGAACAGTGTGAAACTCCATACAGAAAGAAATCATGTTCTCACGTACTTAGCAATACACAACTGAGCATTCCCTACAGTATCTTTACTATTGTCAGCATTTAATCTGGCAATTACATATGATCTGAATGAAATGAATCTCAGCATTGATATCATTACCCACACAGGTTCCCAGAAAGTTATATTTAATGAAGTACCTGAACACAAGAACCTCTGAAATATTTATCCACAGTCAAAGCTAGGAGTGGAATCAGGCCCCTTATTTGTAGTGTAGCTGATTTATGAAACATGATTTACTAATTCAGAAATATTTGACTAAATGATTTGAACAAAAGCATTTCAAAATTGCTATCCTTCCTTTTGAAATATAATTCAGAGTAGCTTTTTTAGATAACTAATGAGAAAGCTGAAATCAGAAACAAAGCAAGTTTTCTATACTTTGCCTCTTTTATTTCTGCTTTTGTTTGGAAGGCAGTGCTGACAATGAGGATATGTTTAGTTTCTCACACTTTTACTATTTTAAAATATGCACTTTTTTCCCCCCCACTTCATTTTCCACTGGGGAGGAAAAGGGAGAGGAGAAAAAATAATTCTAAATAAAACAATCTTTAAAGTTTCAAAATATAATTAATCTATATACAATTTTGTGGGATATTTTTCCACTGCTTCTAATTTGGTTAAATGATCAATTTGCATGTATTAAAGGATTTTGACTCGGGAACCCAGATTTGAGATACAGATTTGTTCCTCTAAATACCTTTTTTCACTTGGATATCTTTTCTCATTGTGACAAATTTTTTTCTGAAGTATAAAGTATAGATGAACAAATGCTGACTGTGACTGCCAATTTAATATGCATTGTTATCTTTTTGGCTCTTAGTGCCCAGCATAAGCAAATTGATGTGCAACCTGAATATGGCATAGAGGAAAACAGCCCTAAGATTTCCAGGAGGGAAATATCTGCTCCAAAGAGCAGGAATGAACTCGGGCTGGGAATCTTGGTGCTCCTAGAAAAACAGTGCCTGGCTGGCTTGTCAAAATCCCTGCTAATTGGAATTTTTGAAGTGCTTTACAACTGGAATTTCTTAAACCAGATGCTTGCTCCTAGGGATGTCCTAAACTACATGCCCAACCACCTTGACCTATTCCAGGTTAGGGCAGGAAAGAGAAAAACAAAGGCTACATCATCCTTGGCCTTTGATAAAAAAACATAATCATACCTGAATAGACCCCAGTCTTTTCAAATCCCCAGTGATACCCTATAATCTGTGACCCACAGTGTGATTTTTGATATTTTTTGGCCAGGTTTCATCTGCCAGAGCTTGTGGCCCTATTAACCTTTGGCACCTCTTCCTATTTGGTAAGTTTCTCGCACTGGCTATTTAGCTGTAACTTCAGAAATTCCTCTGGGTTGGAGAAGGATGTTTGTCTTTGCCTTCCAACATATGAATGGAGTCAGGCTATGAGAGATATTACCTAATACATCTCAAATTCTGATCAGAAGCCGTTACATTTAATACCTACACCTCATATTCCTTTAAGAAACCTATCCCTATTCCTTCTGGTTAAAATCACCTTTTGCTCTGATGTGTAGAGTAGCTTTATTTTAGTAAATTACTGTTTTGTATATTCAATTTATTTTCAGTTCTCATCTAAATGCAGCTTGATGGACCTGAGTAATGCATGAGTAAGACATTAGGCAAGGCAAACTCCAAAATAAGTATGAAGATACACAGGGAAACTTTCTGCTAAGTGAAAAGGAGAGAGTTTGTCAGTCACTGAAAAAACAGTTTTTAATAGGAAAACAATGAAGAAATACCAAAGACTACAGTCAGTCTTTTAAATCAAGGCATCTTGCTTGTTGATTTAAAACCCCATTAAAATCAACTATTTTAATCAGTCCTCCCATCTCCACCCTGGTTGTGTGTACTATCACTTCAGGCACCCTGCCTGATTTTGAAGGATAGCAGAGGGTATTTGCAAATGTGTTGTGTTATTTTAGCTGTATTCTTGTTTTTACAAGATGCTTGAAGATTTCTAATCTTTCTTTTAAATTACAAAGTGATATTTGATTACAATATCTGTTCCCATGAGTGCTTTAGTTTTATCCTGACATAAATTACAGGGTGATTTCTCTTTATACTTTCTGTAAACATCATCCGAACTGTAACTAGAGTAGGGACAAAGAATTGATCGAGAAAGGTAAGGTCAGTACATTAGCTTCCTTCATATGTCAGACTTTTCCAGGCGGGATCAAAACAGCTATCATGGCTTAATTTATTTTTTATTTTGGCAGTAGTAGCCCTGCAAGTGAGCTCCCTGTACAGGGCTCCCCTAAGTACCATTTGTCACATCAAAGACCTTGTGTTTACAGCTATCTCATGGCACCTTGTGGCTACAAAGTTTGCGCTTCTCACATTTGCCAAATGTCAACGAACTATAAAATAATTAGCTAGGAATAAATAATTAGCTAGGAATCAAGCCACTTCACCTGAATCAATTTGTGACACCCTTGTTGTCTCAGCAGTGGCTCCGTCACCTATGTTAGCACTACGTGGGCAGTCCCATTTGTATCACCTTGAAATGGGTCTGATCATACGTTAGTTAGCAGTTATTCACACATTGCCCTGTGGAATAATTTCAGAGAGTTGTATAACTGAGGAGATGAAAAGGAGTTGGATTTCACTGCTGGTTTAATAAGTGCAGCTGTTCCACCCTGACATCCCTTTGCTAAACGTTCAGGAAACTCCATGCCCTAACACATCATTAAAAAAACAAAAAGAATTCCTTATTCTCCTTAGCATCTCAACCCTAGATAAACAGGATAGTTTAAAATATATCATCTGCCTTAAGTCCCATATAGCTACCACCGAAACAGACAACTTTGAAGTGCTTCCAAAGGTTACGAACTCTAAGGAAATTAAATTCCAAGTTTAGTTGAGTCATGGCAATATTATAATGTGGGACTAGGCCAACAAAGTTTGAATGCGGCAGTCCAGCCAGCCAGCAGTATGGCTTGCAAAGCTCATACCGGCCCAACAAAGCATCAGCTTGATCTCCTTCTGGACCACTGGATCCTGCTCTCCCCTCCAGAGCTCCAAGAATGTGCAGAGTTTATCAGATCACTTTAATGGGAGAAGGGGAGATAAACTGTACTTAACGATGATTATAGCATTGTCTGCCTAAAGTGATGTTGCCATGCAAACTTTAAATGAAATTTCATTCCCTTGCCTCTTTCATCTTGTCCAGGAAACTCTCAAAGACATAAGACCCCTTGCAGTCTCTGCCTTAAAATTACAGCACCGATACTGCAGTTAATGGTGAAGTGAATGGTGAAGACTCAATCCTAAATGCATCCTACTAATATTTCTGTGCTAACTCAGACTATACAAATGACCTAGCAGTTTTTCTTTATCTGAAGCTTGACTCTACAGTGGGAGGGGATGGAATGTTTGGCCTATTAAGGAGCATGTCCTCTCCAGGTTCCAGACCTGGGGCTAAAGGCCAAGCAATCCTTTATGTGTGTGTGGATATATATTTAAGTGGAAACGTTGACTCTGTGATTTAATGGTAACTAACACGCTGTCATCTCCATTTAGCTGCATATATGATAAGCTGGTGCAGCTACTCAACCATTAATTTTGGCTAAGCCATTTTAATATGAAACTAAATAACTTTAGACATTTTTTACTCTGGTTTGGATTCCATGGAAGTGCTAAGTAGTTTCTGATTTTAATAAAATGTTATCCTTTCCTATTAGCTAACGAGCATTTAGGCACTTAAGAATTAAAGTATTACAAGCTGCTCAAGAATGTTGTTCTGATAGATGTTTGTAGTGACCATAAAAATTGCCAAAATGATGAAAATAGTCAAAAATTACTTGTGAAGTGTTTTCAATTAAATGAAAGATGTAAAGTCTTCATGGTCAGTGCAAGGTCTGCCTCATGTTTGCCAGTGCTGCTTCATGTCCCAGAGCATGGTGAACAACAGGGCTTTATTGAATCGCTTCACATTAGAGAGTCAGTAGGAATGCAGAAAAGTGTATTCGAAGGCATACGAAATTTATGCTATCCTCCCCCTTGCTTGCAAATCTCTGTTCAGCTCATGGGGCTCTAAATCTGTCACCCGCCGAGCTGTGACTTTCAGTGCCTGCTGCCCAAAGTGGGAAGAGACCCTCTCTGGTGGCCTCTGAGCTGGGCAGCTCTCATACAGTGAGAGATGTCTTAGGATATTGCCTATGGGTTAAGATACTGCCTCCCTGACAAGTATCTCATAAGACAGGAGCTGATAGAAAAGCGTCTTTCATTAATCTTCCTATGCATACATCCATACAGTTTAAGTTTAATAAAAACTGTATGTGAGCCTCAAAGAAAGTACAGAGGGGAAAAATAGGGAAAACTTGGATACAGATTTTCAAGGCAAATAGGGAAAATGGCTAGTCAATGCCTCCATGGTTTACTCAATATCAGTTTTTACATTTAGACTTCAAAATATCATCTGGAAGTTTCATTCTGTGATAAATGTTTCTCAAGCTGCTGTTGAAGAGGCAGTAATCGGACATCCCCAACTTTTAAACCCCCTAGTCAATCAAGACAAGCTTTCAAGACAGCAGAAAGCCTATCTTGATCATTTTATTATGGGATGTTTGCAGGGGGTTACACCTGAGTTCTCCCCCTATTCTGCTTAAAAGAGATTTCTCCTCTAGATCTCATGCTGCATCTTCAGCCCATCTCTAAGTTCCTATCAATTACGACCCTGCTAAGAATACTTATTTCAAAACCTGCTGGAGAGATTAACGTCTTAAGGATTTAGAAGGACTTAAAGTAAATATGAAACTGTTTGGCGTACACTGTTTTTAGTTTAAGCTCATATACCACTATAAAATGCTGTTATGATTTTGAAAATAATCTTAGATGATTTGGATGACTATGCTGACTAAAAGCCTACTGTGGTGTTCCTACATAACATAAATGCAAGAGAAAACCAGCTATTATATATTAATACTAAATAAACACAGAAACAAGCTTTACCGCACAGTAATATACATTGAAATGAACTAAGAAAATGAACATCATTTAGAGGCTAGAAATAAGTGAGACAAAGTATATAAAAGGATACATATATTTGATTTTAGGTATTTTGTGTGCCCATCTATATGAAAGTGTATACTTGTGTTACTTTGTACCTGAAAATACAGCTTAGAGCTCCAGGTTCTTCAGTGAGGCCGTTATAGCACTCTCCTAGCTCTTGGAGGCATTTTAGCTGTTGGAGGTCTTGGAAAGGATCTGAAAGAGGAAAGAAAAGGTCAGAATTTCAGGTGGATGGATCTGAGCATTTAAGCAATATTTAAGTTGGCCAGTTAATCAAAGCAAGAAGTACAAAGCGTTATTTCTAATAGGACATGGAAGCCTGCTGGCTTTGGCTTCCTTATTGAAGTGACTCTGGACAGAGGCAGAGCCCAGTTCTCATTCTGGTGTAAGTCAGGAGGAATTCTGCTAAAACTGGGCCAACACTGAACAAGTACAGGCAAATTTTGAATCATCATTGACTTTCCAATGCATAAAAGATCGCATGGCGAGTTATACAAAACCCTTGTTATAGATTAATTTTATCCATAGCCATACGTGAGCCTTTCCTGGCAGCATGAGTTGGCCAGTTCCTGAGCTGGTGCTGAGGGGTATAAGGTTATAGCAGTTAACCTACCCTTGAATGGCAGAGCGCCATGGGTCATTGGTAAAATGGAAGGCTTAGCAATGGATCAAATTGTATCTGCCAAGTATATTTATCTTTCTGCTTGCTAAGTGTTAAAGAGGCCTGGTGACATTGATAAGGGAACTGTTGCTTATATTTGCAAAGCCTAAATACATCAGGTCATGACCCTGATTGGATAAGTGGTAGCTAAACTCTTATGGCTTCCTAAGAGCAGAAAAAAATTACAGCACTGGTAATTGGGCACCAGCTATGGACGAAAATGTGAATGGCAATAAGCACAAAGCAGATTATGACTTTCCACCTCCTTGGCATGCTTTAGCGAGGACATGGACCATGCCACTTCAGTCTGATCTTCACAAAGGGGCTGTCTTTGAACAAGCCGAGACTGACAGCTTTTTTTCTGCCTCTGTGTGGGGTTAAAGTCTGGCCCTGGCACTCATGTCACTGGTGCATGACGAGCGGCGCAGGAGCAACACTTTGGAGACACAGCGGCCCTCCGGCAGCCCCCTTTGTTGCCCGGACAGAGCAGTGTTCTCGTGTAGCACCAGACTACAATGGAGGTGCTGGCCAGCGCTTTGGTCAAGGATGGAGCTGGCATAACAGACCTGCAGCCGTGCAGAACTAATCTGCGGCCGGGCCTTTCCTGTGCGATAAGCCCGGCCCAAGTAACCTAATCTGCAATGGGAAATCACACGCACACAAAAAAAGAAGTGCCCAGCGTTTAGTGAGGGCCTGAATTTTTTCACAGCCATTTGAAGGTTGCCATTGGGGTCCTCTGGCCATTTGATGTGGCAATTAGCAAGAGGACTTTTGTACTCTGCCAAGATGAAATGGCCCTCTTCAATAATTATTTTATGCCTTGAACAGAAACGAAAAGAGCCTAAAGAACAGATAACATCATTACATCAAACAGCAAGTGGGTTGTGCTTGTAACTATTTATTATCTTTTATTAAAGCAAAGTGTTACTTTTCCCATGAGAAAAATCCTCTGAAATCATAAGACAAGATTTCCACCATTACCTCTAGACTCCACACAATTTTATTTAGGTTTCTAACCCATTCTATTGTTTGCATTTGTTTTCTTTTGGTTCTTTTCTAAAACTCAGTTTGAAATATTAGCAATCTACAGGAGGAGAAGTGCCAACATCATCTGCAGGCTCTTGTTTTTTGCCACAAGAGCCAAGCAAGTTGAAAGATCCAGTATCAGATTACTTTCTTGTACACTTAAAAGCTCACTTACTCTCCATCAATAATTTTACACATGATACCTTTAAGTGGGAATACTTGGATTTCTACCATGCTCAGTACAGCCCATGCTGGAAAAGCTACACAGGAAATGCACTAACTGGCTTCCCTCATACTAGTGGGAGAGATAACCATTTCTCATGATTCCTCCAAAGTAAACATATTTATTATAACAAATTAGTGGCAATAACAGTTGACGTACATCAGCACTAAAGTAGGATGAAGAAAGCACAAAATTGCCAACTAATTTCCAGTACAAAAGTCAGCTGCCTTTTATTATCAGTAAAAACTCCTGCAGCTCCCCTCACCTACAAGCAAGCAGTTTGCAGTTCAACAGGTGAGGAAACCAAGGCCTCAAAGTACCTTTCTAATAATTATAGAATAAATTTATGACCATACCATCAGCTCCTACTTTCTTGCACCATTTTGATTCTCTGCAGACAATGAGACTTAAGAGAATTGATTTGTTGTCCATATCTGTAGATGGAGAAAGACTTAGAGTAACAGACACAGATACTTGACAAAGGAAACTAAATCTATGCTTAGGATTTAAAGAAGCAACCTCATTTTTTTCTTTAACATTTTTTTGAGGGATCTTTATGTAGAGATGGAGACTCCTTCTCCTGCAACACAATTTCTTCTGCAGGAAATCAAACATAAGCTATGGATATACTGACTTGTCTGGGATGTAATTAGAGTTCTTTTACTTCTTTCCCAACTTATTTATCAGTCCCATAAGCTAATGAAATTACATGCCTTTATAGCGTTGCTCTTTTGCAAACCTCTAGGCTTCTGCATCTCTGCAATCAATTTGCACTCTAAAGTGCAAATTTAGGTATAGTTATTCAGACATAAATGTTGCTACACATACTTAGCTTTTCACCCACACTCTAAAATCCTTAGCTCATCCAGTGTGCAGTTATCAACATTTAGTCCTAATGAAATAAATCATTTTTTAAAGGCAGAATGAATGGGCTTAATTATGTTCTCACGCATGTAAGTGTGCTTTAGTCTGTGGACTTTCTCCACTATAAACTGAGTACAAGGGACAAGAGCATCACATTCAATATGCTCTTTTTCCCCCCAGAAAGACAGAGTGAAAGCAATTTCAGTGGCAGTTGCTCTTCCACTTGCCAATTCCATTACATAAAATGAAATTACTTGTCCACTCCCAAGGAGTTACCTAAACATATGTGCTACAGATTAGGTTTCATAGCTCCACTCCTTTGAGTCATAAAAGGTCTTGTTTCATTAACAGTGAGCTTTTCTACAAAGTTTTTGAACAAGTACAAAATACATTCTACTCAAAAAAAAGGTAATATTTGTGTTAGTTGGAGCAGGGTAGATAATTTGCACATCATTACTTTTTCAGCAAGTGCTGCCTTGCCCTGGTTCATCTGTTTTGTTGTTCATCAGATTTGGGAAGTGACCAGTAAATTATTCTTAAGCTACATCTCAATAATAATTGAGCGCTACAATTCAAGCAGAATTTCTTTGACCTTCCCCATACCCCAGGTAGCCATAAGCATCTTTCTGGTGGAGAAAAAAATGTACTCAGCAATTTAGATGTCACAGTCTGCAGCTATTTTCAGCATGTGCTTAAAGTTCACATATATTTCTGCCAATGGGCACTCACAGGGAGCTGCAACACAGCCAATTTAGACTCATACCAATGTTCACATCGATGTTCACAGCAGCAGGCTGCACCATGTGCTCAACTCTTGCAGGTGCTGTGGCCAGGCAGGTTGTGTGTACCGAGAGACCTGCATGGGAAGCACTCTGCCCAACACCAACCTGAGCTGGGCAAACAGCACCACACCAGCAAGACGCACAGACTCATCAGGCAGGGGCTAAACAGAGAGAAGAATGATACTGAGTGACACAACCATGAACGCTCCTCCCATGTTCAGGGCTCAGAGACAGGAGAAACCTCAATAACATATATTGGAGCACAACTCCATCAGGGCGTCATGGATTTGGAGGAGTCCACAGGGTCAGCTGGACCCATGGCTACAAGACAGCATGTGTCTCCCCACAGGAAACACGGCAGCAGCTTGAGCAATGGGAGTTAGACTCACACAGAGCCGCTCAGCATGTGGCTATTGCCTGAGCACTTACACAAACACGAAGGCAGCTCCTTGGTCCAACCTGAGTCCTGGGCTCTGTGAGGCTGTTGCTACACAGGTACAAGTGACACATCCCAATCAGCACAAAAGGAGTTAGAATTAGTTGCTGTCATGTGCCATGCTCCTAAGGCTGCTCCATGCAGTGAAGGTTGGCTCAAGAGCAGAAGTGATCCTCATTTCAGAAACACTTCAGTGTGTGGCTAGGTGGTCTCCTTCAACTTCAGCAGGATTCGGGCTCCACTTTAACCACTTAAGTGAGATATTTAGCTTTAAAATCCTATTTAAGGACTTACTTCCATGGTAGAGTTACACTAGTTTGATCTAGGATATGAATTTAATTGATTTAGATAATTCAGTACAAACTCTTGTGGGGATATATTAATTTTACCCTAAAAAGAACAACTATTGTTTTAAATTAGCTTAGGTCTGAAGTAAATTAAAGGTGATATTAATCTCCTCTGTTTAGCCAAACCTTAATAATGTTGACTTCAAAAACTGACTGAAGTTAAACCAATGCACTTTTCCTGTAGACACAAGACTTTTGACCCTGTTGCTTCAATTATGCAGCCTTCACTCTTGAATTAAATGATTCGGCCATCATCCCACAGCAAGCGGGTGTGGAGAGAAACCAACAGTGCTACATGTGCTCCCTTGAGCCCTTTCACAATAAGAACAGATTCTTTTGGTTTGACCTATGAAACAGAGGTCTTCTTGCATACCTCTAAAATGCGTGTTTGCAGTCTGCTCCGGGGATGTACACGTACATATGTTCTTTTAACTGCCAGAGATGCTGTAAAAACACATCAGAGGTTAGGAAGTGACAGAGCGAGTGGGTGGCAAGACAGGTTTCCATAATCCTGCAGAAGAGCCTTCTGAGCAGAGACTAATTTCAGGGTGCGAATAGCAGCTGTGGATTTTCACTGCTTATAGTGCATCAAAATTCTTACAAATCTTCAGACTGGGACAACATGACTGAGAATTTGGAGGGGCTTTAACAGCAGCTGAGAATAGCACTCTCTTAAATGCCTGCTTACTGTCTCCTAGACATCCCAGCCTTTAAGGAAAGGAATGGCTTAAGGAGACTGGTGCACACTGTGTTTGTAATAAATGTGTAATAAAACCAGCTCATCTGCTTGGAGCTGACTACCTGCACAGCTTCCAAAGGACACTGGAAAGCAACTTGCTCATAGACCAAACCATAAGGATCTAGATTTATTGCGAAGAGAGTGGGCCTTTGACCAGGCATCGACAAAGTGCAGAAGCCAGAGCGTGCTGTATTCACCCTTAGCTGAAGAAAGCCCCAAAACTGGTACCATGACAGCTGCAGAAACGAGGAGCGAGGTCCTGCACCCATGAAAGAGACTGTTTCAGCTGTACTGATATTCAAGACTGGTTGTAAACATACAGAGGGCTGCTCTGTTTGCCAAGGTACATGCCCCGAACATTCCTGTAATGTGTCCTCAGGCTCCGACAGTCCCTTGCCTTTGAAAATTATCCTTGCTAACTCAGTTGGGCTCCTTCACTGCTCTCTTAAGCTTCCAGGTAAGAAGCTAAAGGAATAGAAACCAAGTCCCAGATGTGACTGAAATTCAAACCAAAGAAAGTCCAGTTTAGAGGTAACCAGGTGAGATTTTGCTCTGGTCCAAGTCTCTAATGACAACTGTATAAATCAGAAGATGAAGATCCAAGATACTGAATATCTCTATGATCCAATTACACATGTTATAGTAAGATACCATTCACTTTGTGCTCTGCTCTTGTCCCATACCATGGGGTCATTGAATGTCCCAAGAACCAGCAATGGTCAGAGTCAGGAATGAGCTCAGAGAGAAACAATGCATTAGACATTGGGACAATTTCATGTCTGGACATCCTCTGAAGCCATCTTTTGGACTGTTTTCCTGGGCTTTCACAATCATCTTCTGAGAGAAGATGGAAGTGAAATTAGGCTGATGCCTGATTATATTTCAGACAAAACGCACCAATGAGCAGGCATAAATGATGCCAAGATGATCCAAGCCCCACAGATGTTAACTGCAAATGAAAACAGCACAATTACAGAGATGTTTATTTTTGCAGTGATCGCCTCCAATGCAACTGATCTGACATACAAGCCCAAATATGTATTAGGAAAGTGTTATTCCAATTACTCTTCTGCACTACTAATCTGAAGGCTAGAAACAGTCTTCTTGCATTAAGCACTATGTAAACCAAAATGTATTTGGAAGTCTTGTACCAAGATGTCTGTTATTGAAAAAGAGCCTTTTCAACATGAAACCCTACACACTTTTTTTTTTTGCACCATCTTTCCATGAAATGCTTTACCTAACTACTTTAAAACAATTTAAACAAACTTTATCTGTCCACATTACACTTTGTTTTCCCACTAAAAATAGCAATATCGAAGACTACTGAGGTGATTTTAGAAGCAGTTTGGATACTTTTTTAATTTAAATAATCAGAAAAATCTCAAAGTTGAGCTTACATCTGTGCCAAGAGTAATCAAAAGCAGTAGGTGTATAGCTCTCACTTTTCTTCAGAATGAAGCAACCAAGCTAACTAAATGACCATGAATGAGTCACAGGGATTATCGGGCATTAAATATTTTCAGGCATTTTACATGCTTCTGACTTGTAAAGTTTTCTTGGGCTGCTTTTTAGAAGATGAAAGACTTAGATATACTAGGAATTCCTGTTTAATACTATCTTAAGGTGAAAGAAAACTCCAAATAGGTGCTTGCCATGAGCTAGGAAATTGGTGGTTCAAATGTCATGGGGAAATAGCATGTCAGTGCAAATTCTTTAGTGATCAATAAAGTATTCTGCATTCAAGCTTCACAAAAACGTTTCTGAGAACCTCCTCAGGCTCCCCCAGGGACAACCCTTTGACATATTCATTGACACCTACCGAGGTGGTTGTCTTTCTAGTTTTGCTATAAGACAGCAATTTGCCACCTCATTATCAGCGTGATTGATGAGAACACCATCTGAAAATGTCTGTCACGTGAGGATTGTTAGCGTGACTCCTGCTCAAGATTGATCTCCTTAAACAGATACACTCATGTGCATGACAAAATGTTTTCAGGAGAAAGATGTCAATGACAGGTTTTTTGAAAGAAACTGCAGTTTCTGCAAAAGCAATTGACTCTTCCTTCCCTCCTCCCCATCCTTCCAACTCTCACCACCTCCCCCCTTGCTTTGATATTTGTGCTTAAGAAGTCGAACATTAGACGCATTTGCTTTTAATGGCATTCCAGAGCCAGCCAGCTCAGCAACTTTGGCACCAAGGTGTGCCATGCACTTGTAGATCTGCAAATGTAAAAGCACTTTGCAAACCAGCAATACAATCAGTGCACAGATGCCAGCCCTTACTAAGAACCTGCTGAACACTCTGGGTCAGTGCAATGTTTTTGAAGCTTTGCTGAACTCTAGTTACTTGTTGCACTTGCACTCTTTATCACTCTTTTTAGAGCTACCTTTGCTCAAATACCCAGGCAGCCACATATCCCAGCACTCCTTTCACCCTTCCTGTGTTATCCCAGCCTTGCAGGTGGCCTGCAGCATCCCATACACTCCAGTCCCCATCTCCAATACAAGGCTGGGCTAAAACCTCAAGCACAGTAAGAGCACAAGAAAGAATTTAAGAAAAGGCTGTTGACCTCATGCGGATCTGCAAGCTCTTTTAATAGAGCTAGTGCCTACACCTGTAACAGTACTTCATTTTTTCCCTTTTTTCCACATTTCTATTTCTTGACAAGAAAATAGTTTTCCTCTTTTCCCTTCACCTATTGGCAAGCTTCCCTTTTTCTATTTTCTTCTCATTCATTCTGCTGCAGCCTTCCCAACAAAGAGCATCACCATATCATTCACTGACAACAACATGGCCAACAGCGGCAGCTGGCACCAACAATAAACAAGGATTGAATACAGACGTTAGACTGAAACCACAGAAACTCCTACTAGCCAGAACATCTCCTTAACACTAGGACACGGTGTATTCACTTCTGTCTATGTTCTGCAGGGCAGCCCAGAAATTAAAAATTTTTATGGAATCAAAATAAAACCTCATCTGCTTCCAACCGAAATGTTGGTATAATCAAAATAAAACAGCAATGCTTATCTGCATAGCACACCTTCATATTCACTCACATTTGGGGAAAAAAAAGTTCTTAGTCTGTACAATATTCAGAGTCCTGTTTTCTGAAAAAAGTGGAGGGATTCTGACCCACTCTCCTAGAATGACTGTTATGAGCATATGTGGTTCTTTTTTGAGCTAAAAACTACCCTAAATCTCTCTAAAATATATTTGTGTTTGCTAGTATACAAAAATGTTCTTTTCAAAAGCATTAGAAAATATCTCCAGGTGCTTTCCTCTTCAGTGTGGTTAAAACATTAACAAATATGCTATTTGGTGTTTGAGTAAAGGGGAAGAAAAGAAAACCTAAAGGCACTGATTCCCATACCTTTGGCCTCTGTGCATTGAGAGAGGCTAGAGGCAGCGCAGGACCCACCGGAGGGGCTCAGGTGAGGAGCCCGCAAGCAGAGCAAAGCACCTCTGCACAACCACAGCCCCACAGCAGTGCAGGAGAGGAGAAGGGGCAGACTCCTCTCAGAGTTTCCCTTCACAGTGGAAAGGAAATCTCTGCATCTGCTGGAGCTTTAAAGCCAGCACCACAGGTGCTGAAAATTAGCAGGGAGCCAGGGAAGGCCCCTCAGCTGGTGCACATAGTGACAGCCAGTTGATTTCCACACTGAGTCCATGTTAACAATGTGGTCCTGTGTCCATGTGCACAGGCCCCAACAGGGATTTTTGCTGGAGGCTGGGGAGGGGGGTCCCTATCAGCGCGTGTTGCAGCTCCAGGCAGCCAGAAAGAAAATGAGTCAAAGACCCGGGTGGCTGTTAGAGTGCCCATCTCCCTCCCTCCCTGGCTGCCAGCAGCCCGTGCCATGGGAAGGCACCTCAGGAATTCCCCACGTTAGGCTGCGGCTCTGCCCCTCGCGCCTGGGCCGTGCGGCTCATCCCACACGGCGAGCCAGGCCCTTGCGCCATGGACCGGCAGCGGGGCCGCGACGCACGGCGCAAGCCACGACGTCTGCTGAGGACCTGGGGGGCGAGGGAGCCAACCTCTGTGCCAGCCCTGCTTTCGGGGACCTCTCTCCTGTTCCCCCTCTTTGATCTGCGGGAAAACAAACAGCCTTTCCGCAACCGCCCGGCTTGCAGCAAGCGCCAGTCGATGCCGCCCGGCAGTAGAAAGCGCTCAGAGTGCTGTCGCTTTTGCTAAACTCTTGGAGTTCCAGGAAAATCTGCCCTGCTCTTCTCATTGCCCAACAAAATCTGCTCCCCACTGAAGCGAGTGGCCAAGTCCTCGTGGTGGCAGCGCCGGAGCGGGGCGGCAGCCCCGTCCTGCTGCAGCATCGCTTCGCACCCGGCCCCGTCGCACAGCACCCAAAGCCTGGGTGCAGCCCGAGGGACCAGAACAGGGAGGCAACACACTGACCATGCACACACACATCCACACGGAATGCGCTTTTACCCGTGTAGCTCTTAGTTGCACCTCTGAAGGGCTCCATCCCCTCCAATTTTCAAATAATACTAATGAGCGCAATACCCACTGGCAGCAGGATGTCCATTTCGAGTGCCTTTCCATAAAACACTGCAGGATCTCCTTTTATTATTATTATTTCAGAATTGTTAAAAATTCATTCCTTAAAAAAAAAAAAAAAGATGTAGAACATTTAGGATTTTTTAATATTAAAAATAACTATGAACCATTATTGAGTAATTAAGAGTGAAGTGTGCTTGAATAAGCGCTCCCATCTCAAAACTTTGAATTCTGTACTCAAGCACTGAAGTCCAGCGAAAATATCCTAGAACTTCAGCAAAGGTTTTTGAATCTTAAAAAGAGTTCCTAATTAACACCAAAAGAGATCTCATTACAGATTTGGGCTATTTTTTTTCCTTTAATTCAACCATTTTACTTATTCCTGGAGGTAACATCTCGAGAAAAACATGCTGACTAAAGTACAAACAAGAACCACATAAATAGTATGCCTAAAATTACACTGTCTGAAATTGAAAACATGATGTCCACAATTATTTTTCCCCATTTATTCTAAAAATACAACATAAAATAAATATTTGCGAAAAATAACAACTGCTTTGTCTGCAGAAAGCTTAGTCTGAAAATAGCAAACATTTATGAAGTTTTTGCTATTTTTCTCCTCCCTACATTTTTTTCTTAGAATTCTCACTTCTACTAAAACTTTCTAATTAGCTCTAATAAACTAATAGCAGCTCACTTGCTTGCTCTCAGTGTTTGTACAGATATATGTATGTAACCCCTTTTTTACTTTTTCTGTGGTTCTCTTGAAACAGAAACATATCTTCAGTCCAAAAGTATGAACAGGATGCACATATTCTATGTTCCAGGGGAATTCTAACTCTTCAAATGAATGCTTTCATATAGGTTCTCATGCAGTTTGGTGTATGGATATAGGGCTTCTTGAAGAGGTCCATGATTTAATGATTAGCAGCTGCAGCGGAAGGGATTTCTGGCCTAGTTTTGGTGGCATGCACTCGGGGAGACACTCCAAAGTTGGTTTATATCACATTACATAGCAACAAAGTACAAAAAAGCCAAGCGCTTCTCTTGTGGAACTTGGTCAGTGGAGAGGCAACAAGAATTAGAATTAACAACAAGGAAATAGCAACTAACAAGGAATGACAGCTCTGCATGCAGTGATGATGACCTTAAATCATGCAGCAAATACGATTCGAGGTGCATAAATGATTTATCTTGTTAATGTAGCTGAGCATAGACTTTCCACTTCTCCAGTTCCTGTTAGCGCAGGGCTGCTTGCCGGGGGAGCACTGCTCCATCTCAATCATCCCTGCTCGTGGACCAGCAAATTCACAGCCAGAACTATTACTTCACACAGCAATGTCTGCAACAGGGCGAGCGGCCCCACACCAAATTCCCTTCAGCTGACTCTGGTGCAAGGCTGAGATGCTCCATGTGTGCAAGGAGAGATATTGACTGTGCTGATATATTGGCAAGGGTCACTCAAAACTAGTGGATTTACCAGCTTCTGAAAGAGCCTGATGAAGGGCTTGTCCAGATGGAGATTTTGGTGCCCCGTGGAGCAGAGTACCCATTTACAGCACACTAGCTAGACCATGACACGTATGAAGATGCCTTCACTGCGTGAACATTAGGTGACAAATCCACATAAAGCACGGGAGCGTGTTGCCTCTCTCGCTCTGCACCACGTTCATCACCAGTCAGAAATGGGTCAGTGGACTGGATTGGGGGACAACATTTTGTTGGCAATGCCCACACATCCAAAGAATCCGTAATCTCATTTGAAGACTTAAATGACCATCTCCTGCAGCTTCATGGAAAAGAAAAACATGTATTTTTCACTGGTGTATTCACCATGATTTTTGAAAGACTTGTAGAGACGAAAACATTGTGTTTTTCCAAAGTTTCACAGGCATATGATGCAAAAGGGCTATGACTTTTTATTCACTTTCTTATAAATGGGAATCACAGCATAATTTGGGTTGAAAGCACCCTCCAGAGGCCCTCTAGTCCAGCCTTCGCTCAAAGCAGGCCTAGTTGCTCAGGTTTTCATTCAGGAAAGCTTTGAATATCTCCAGGGATGGCGATTATATAACCTCTTTAGGTCACCCTCTTTGATTGTTTGACAATTTTTATGGTAAAAATAAAAATCTCCATAAACACGGGGGACTCTGGATTAAATGATCTAATGGTGGTCTGAGGTGCTAAATATGAATCCTACAAGAAAATCTCCAGAATCATTCATTCTGGATGGAAAACTGAAAAGATTTCCAAAATTATTAAGCTATCATTTATTACAGTGCAAATGAAAATGAAAATAGCAATGATGTCTTGCTTGATAGGCAATTTTGAGGATTGACAAGTAGTTTCTCTTTTTCTTACTTTCCTTTCCTCTTTTTCTCCTCTCTTTTTTTCACTTCTTTTCTGTTCTTTTTTTCTCTGGCAGTAACATAGATATCAATGGCTTTTGGTCTGCACTTTCACAGTCGTATTTAGGTTTGCAATTTGGTTTCTCTGCATCTCAATAAAGAATGAGAGCAGAAGACAAGTAAAGACAAGGGAAGAGTATATTTTAACAAGGAAGATTATTACCAAATGTGAGGAGAAGAGAATGAGAAAAAGAGTTGACTGTCTTTTGTGATCTTGGATTTAAATGACTGAATAGAGTCATTATACCAAATGATGACATTGGGCACTAGCCCAGCAGACTCTTGAGAATCTTTCTGACATTCTCAAAATAGACTTTGCCTAATTATAATGTTGTTTACGTCCATTTTTAGTGTCAAATATGTGAGGAATACTGTTCACTCTGCAACAAAACCCTTGGCACTTAAGTCTTACTTTTAAGCAATTATTTTGGAATTAAGAACAGACGCGAATGCCAGGTCATTACTAAGCGGCCCTTGGGCATGTCGCGCTGTGCGAGCTGCTGGCAGGAGCAGCCCGTCAGCCGGCTTCTCTTCGCAGCAGACACTCAGCTTGAGCTTTCAGCGGCAATGGATGCGAGTGTGGAAGCTGCCCAAAGCCCTGTCCCTGCTGCCCTTTCCAAACTGTGAGCAACGGGACGGCCCGAGAGCACCCACGTCACGCCTGAGCTGCGCCCATCCAGCACGCGGGGCTTCCAGCAGCGGCTGCGTGCAACGCAGACACAGGATCTTCCCACGGTGACGACTGCTGGTGACCCAAACTAACGCAGCCCGGAGCTGCGTTATCAGAGATTGCACAACTTCCTACTCGCACACGCACATTTATATTCATACAAATACCTATTTTGACACGTATCTATGCATATTTATATTGAAAGGTATCTCCCGGGATGCCGCGTTTCTGAAAGCTGAGCTGCTATGGATCAAATGTGCAGAGAAAAAGCAGGCCTATATAATATATACGGGACTGACTATGTAAGAGGTGGTTTGCTGCTCAAGCATGCACAAAGTCTCCCTCCCTTGGGTGCATGGATTAACTTACATGAAGTGGCCTTCTGTGCTTCTTTTTCCTGCTGAACCCTAATGCACTGAGTGGCGAGCGGCTGCTCCTCCGCTAGCAAGCACCACAGGATGAATTATACATTGCTGTTCTGTTGGTGAGATTCGTTTTTCAAAGGTTTTCCAAAGCTGTAGTCAATAAAGGACAAACCCACATCAAAGTCATGCCTAGGTTACTTTCTTAAAGGCAATGTACAAAACAAGAAAAGATTATGCCACATGTGAGGATTAGGGGTTATCGAGTCTACCTTAAAGTGTCAGGTTAAAAAAAAAAAGGTTTTGCTGTTAAAGAACTCTAGTGAATGCCTGGTTTGATAAGCATGCTCAAAAGAATATTTATCTTAAAAAGATATTGCAGATTGTTAATGAAAAAAAAGAAGTTTTGCTTTCAATATCAAATTGATACCAGTAAAATTGCAGAATATTAATTAAAAAAGAGCTGCTTGCCTTCGGAAAGACTTACAGCTGCCCCTTTGGTGCACTCACAGGTGCAGGCCTCTGTTCACAGCAACCAGTATTTAAACGGTGGCTTTTAAAAGTTTGATCTCAGGTGCTTGGATCTAGATTACCAAATCCTCGTGTCTATATTCACTGGGATTATACAGATTGAATCTCCATGAGGTTTTGAGACGAGTTCCCAGGGCTAAACAAAAAGCAATGCATATCACAAACCTCGCACATCCAGAACAAAAGTCATTGGTCTGAACAGATCAATAGGCAGAGGAGACTTGCTAAATCTCTTTTAAAAGATATAATTGCAAGGAAACATATTTCTTCTATGCTACCAAAACACATACGAGGTGGAAATATGTTTATTCTGTGTTTACTGTGCTCTTAAAAGGACTGTA
Organism: Nothoprocta perdicaria; assembly: GCF_003342845.1. Classification (NCBI taxonomy): domain Eukaryota; kingdom Metazoa; phylum Chordata; class Aves; order Tinamiformes; family Tinamidae; genus Nothoprocta; species Nothoprocta perdicaria. Next base: position 4,001,568 of record NW_020454649.1, read on the forward strand.
ATTCATATTTACACCTCATAACTCATGTAAGATTTCTAAGCCGATACGCTTACACAAATCTATTTTGATTTGCGGAGCTAAACAGATATTATACTGCCGTCTTGGGTTGGACCTCTGGATTTCATGTCCTGACCCCATCAGGTTTGTATTGGATATCGGATAGGAAATGTGAATTGAAAGCACCTGAAGATAAACTTTTAAAAAGTTAATTGTGGAGTAAAACTGCAGAACTTTAAAAGACAAGGTCTGTCACCTTCAACTCATATGCTAGATTTCATTTCTATCTGGTGATAGCTAACACGTTACTTAGTTTTACTTGGAGACTTGTAGAGGACACCTAGGCTTCCTTTCTCCCATTTCCTTCTTTTATCCTATTAGATCAATAGTTGCACAGGCTGAAAAAAAGCAAACACTAAAGTTCAATTGCAGACCTCAAGGCCTAGTGCTTTTCCTTTTCTTCATCTTCAGGAAAAATATATTATTTTGTCCACTGACTCCTAACCTTGCCATGCTTGCTGAGAGGCCAGGGGAATGTTTTTCTGTGCTCCCTCTTCTTTTGCCAGGAGCATCTTGCCCTCTGCACTGCTCCTTCGCAGACTATTATCAAAGAACTGGGTAAGAATCATTTTTTGAGTTCCAAATAATCTTGAGTTAGGACAGCTCACACCTAGATTATATGATTCAAAATACTTTTTTTTTTTTTTCCTTTTTCTTCTCTTTAGCCTTTTGTTTAGCCTCTTTGATTTGTAAATAGAGGCTTCTTTTTGATCTGGTTGTACCTTGTCAGTCCATCGTGTCCCACCCTTGGACTTTTGATTTCTTTTTCATCTGGTGATACTGGCAAAGATCTCTTAAAAAAAAGACAGAGGGAGGGATTTGAGATTGTCATATAAAACCCATGTTATTCAGTTTTCAATATCTCATTGAACATCTCACAGCTTTGATATTTTAAGTAGGTATCACAACAAAGGGAAAAGAAGTGACTAGAAAGGTAATGCAGCATATTAGACCTGTTAATGGCCCTGAAAGTCCCAAGAAAACCTGCTGAAAGAAGGGTCCTTTCCCATGAGTACTATTTAATTTCTCTGATGCATCAGAACTCTACAGAGCACGTCTGAGCAATGCAACTGCTATCTTAGCCTACGCTATGTGCACAGCGATGTTCACTTTTATTTCAAAAATCCTTTTGTTAACAAATCTATAATGGAGCATTTCTGGAAATTCTGTTTGCTCATTTTCTCCACTGCTGATGTCCTTGGGAAGGGTAGAAAACTGGAAGATCAACTCATCTTGGTAGAGTGAAGTCAAGGGAGAGATGAGAACGCTGTATTAAATAATGCCTCTCAACAACAGTAAATAATGACCCTGCTCCAACACACCAGATGATTAAATGTGACAGAATGAAGCAGATTAAACAACTATTTAGAAGAATTATTTTAACAGCACAACATATGGGAGTCTAATGAGAAGAAAGAGCGATCGAGGTTTCAGATAGTCCTTTGGGGTCGTGGGAGACTCCAAGTCTGATCTCTCTTCTGCCATATGTTTCTTTGTATGATAATATAGAGCCAATTAGCTTCTTAGTTCCCCATCCATAACTCAGCTGATATGACTCTGGCTTCCCTTGAAAACCTCCAGGATGTCCTAAGCACCATAGAGGCAACAAGTACCCTGTTGCTGCCCCTTGGGGAATCCGTGGGGCTCCTGGGCTAGAAGGGCCCTGCAAACAGCCCAGGCCTGCCCGGGGAGCCCCATCTCGGAGCCACCATGAGGGGACGTTGTCCTCAGTGGCTGGACAAACCCAGCATGGTGGATTTATCTGCTCTTATCCAACGCAGGAAAGCTACTGTTGCTTTAGTGACTGTTCCCATCTCTGTTTTTAATGTAAGCATTAATGTAAATAACCTTTCATCACAAGCTTTAGTCTAGCCCTATCCACTCTAGTTGCTCTGTCAGCCCTGCAGTCCACGATCACCATTAGCTACTGGTGCTCCTTCTATAGCAACTGGGAAACACGGGACCTTTTCCAGCTCTGTGATGAGAGACAACAAGGTTTTTACAATATGCTGTTCAGTGTTGCTGCATGGAATTATTCCCAGACAAATATTGCTGATAAATAGAAATCAGAGTTTAAGTTTTCAGCAAAAAAAAAAAAAAAAAAAAGTTTTTGATTTTTAAAGATTCAAAATGTTTGTTTGAAGGGAAGCATTAGCCTCTGTGAAATCAGAAATTTGTCTTTTGGGCAATTTTCTTTTTAAAAATAGAAATTCTTTCTTCTGCTGAATAACAAACATATTTTACATTTTTCAGAGCAGAGTCATAGTCCCACTTTCATTTTGCTCATTTAGTGACCACAGATGTTTTGTATCATGAGCTGCTGGTTTTCCTGAAAGGAAAATTTCATTTATGCAATACGGCAGGCTCAGGATAAAAGTTCAAGTCAAAGCTCTTTCTTTCTCTCTTAGAATTTCTATCGACTTCCTATTGTGCACCCTCACATTACAGCACTGAGTAAACATAAAGAAAAAGATAAACAAATAAGCACTTAAGAAGCAGCGGTTTTACAAACGGCACTCACTATTTCCAAGGCAAATCCCTTTCCTTGGGTATATACTTTGTTCTCACTTTTCATGAAAAATGCATTCAATAAAACTTTCATCAAGACCTCTCGGTATCTGCAAATACACTGTTAAAATTTGAACATATATGTCACACGATGTGTTTTCAACAACTGATTCAGAATTCTTTTCCTATACCTCGAAAATATTAATGTCTGCCAATTTGAAACTCAAGGATTCTGCAATATTTACAGCTTGTTGTCCTGTTAGACCCTCTTGTTTTGCCTAAATGTAGTTACAGCTAGTGAATACCAACTGTACCAACTTAAATACATCTATGAAATAATCTTTATGGAATTTAAATGTAGTTCTAATTTTAGGAATATCGCATGTGCCACAGCTGGCAAGGACACTTTCTTTTCCTGCCTCGTCTCCTAAGTAGCATTGCAGACTAACGTTGCTGAATCAAGACAAACAGGGCTGTATTAAAAACTGAGTTTAACTGGGAGACACGCTCGCCTGTGCAGGAGAGAGCCCGTGGTGTCTCAGGCCAGGAACAAAGGCAGGCAGCAATTGTGCGTGGTTCAGCCGGCCCTCGAGGACCTCTCTCTGGTTACAGGTTGTAAGGGAAGAGTTATTTTGCTGCCCCCATTGGCGAGTTGATCTAGTTGGCCTCAGACAATTGTTTATTCCTAAATAAGATATTCCAACCCTGCAGTCTTCAGAGAGCCCATTGAAAGCACTAATTAGTGATCGCTTAAAGTACTTAGGTAATGTTAACTCCAGCACACAAGGGATGCTCTTGAGTCTGACCCCTGCTCATTCCATTTCTTTGGGGAGCTTTGAAGACAATTGGTTTTCGAAGACTGCAGCCTTCCCTTAAAATCAGGGACTAAAAGAGTGGGGACCTAATCTCGATTCAACCATTCATGCCATCTTTAAAGACATGTTTACTTTTTTCCCTCTGGATGTCAATTAATAGATTTTAAAGTCAGTGAATTAACCCAATGTGAAAGAGTTTAAGGCACAATTACATGGAGGCAGAAAATGCTAATTATAAATAATCAGGCTCAAAGGAAAAGAGAAGTGCATGCACCCTGAATAGCTGATGGCAACAGGTGAAAAAAAAAAAAAAAAAGAAAAAAGAAAAAGAGAGAGAAATGCTTCTTTAAATTAGCTGGAAGTCATTATATAGAGTTACTTGGAGAATGTCGCCAGTCAAAACATTGGATACGTGAAGGGAACTTGGTGCTGACTTTTGCATTCACTGCTGCAGATATAAGTTATAGCTTCCCCTCCTGCATGAGATCATCCTGAGAAAGGATCCTGAGGAAGGATCCTCAGAGAGATCATCCTCAGAAAGCCTCCTCACTGCAGTGTTCCTCACTGGAGCAGGGCGGTTATGTGCATGCTTTTGCTGTATACACATCCCCACAGAGGTCTACTTGCCACCTCTCCTAATTGTGCCAGCCCTAGAGGGGCTGTGTTTGGGATAGCAGCAGTATGAAAACCGCATATAACCACATATACCATCAGGAGCATTTTAATTGTGTCTCATCCATATGAGAGCTATCTGAGATGATCTGGTCTGTCTGTACATCAGGGCAAGCAAGTTTGTGATGTGCCTTACTCCAAAATTAGTGATTTTCACTACAGAAACTTCCCTGTTAAAAAGCTAGGATTAATTTCTTAATTCAAGTTAATTTCTGGGCAGCTTTTGGAACAGAGTAACTCTTCGTGCAGAATAAAAGGGCAAATCCTCTTCAAGCAGGATGCTTGCAGGTTGGTGGTGGCTCCAGTACCGCAGCCACTGGTGGGGTCTGGCTGCATCTCACCTCCTCACAGAAATCTTGGGGCCAGAAAATGCAAAAGCTCTTTGGAGTTTGAAGCTCAGAGGCAAAGAGGCAAAAATGCATTGAGTGTGTCAAAACAAAAATGCCCTGTTCCATCCAACCAGGGTGTTTTCCATAAGCTTCCACTGAGGAAAGAGGGCATGAGGCTGGCACATGGAAAGGGCTGGGAGCACATAACCAGGAAGCAGCAAAGACGCACCTATATCCATGCTGATCTCAGCTCATAGAAAATGACAGGGAGTTTTGCCTTAAAATAAAAGGCAGAGCACATTCCCTGGAAGCAGGCCCAGATGAGCATGATGGCTGACCTAGCAAAGAACAGGGTGTCTTCAATCTCACAAAATGATTATTTCCTAACAGATCTTGGTATAACATATAACATTTCCAGGAATGAAAACACTTTGAAACTAAACTGTGAATTAAAAAAAAAAAAAAAAAAAAAAAAAAAAAAAAAA
>NW_020454649.1:4006443-4012514 GCF_003342845.1 Nothoprocta perdicaria
TGGGGAAGAAACACTCTGGTGGCTAAGTTTGCATGTTGGATGCAGACAGCCCATTAAATACTACCATGGTTATATGCAATAGGATTGATTTCACTCACGTTGGAGAATCCCTATTCCGTTTCTTTAGTCTATGCTTAAGCGGCTGCCAATTGAAAGGCATGGATCTTCTGCAGAGCTTGTATGGAATCCAGCACTGCCCACAGCGCAGCAGCTCCTGGTCTTGAAAGGTAAAACGCCAGGCACTTCTTATGATCCACAGAAGTGGGTTTGTTGTTGTTTTTTGTTTTGTTTTGCCCGCCATTTCCTAAGGAAATTATCTTATCACTCCACCCGAACGGAGCACTCCTTCTGGGCTGTACGGGTCAGCGAAAGGGTTAAAAATTCTCTATCTTTATCTTGATCTTTGTTGAAACGGCGTATGGGAATGAAATGGTTGCCAATTTGTTTGCAAGGCATTCTGACTGTACGGGAGCTCTTTTTTTCCTGACAGGCAGGTGAGATCAAAGTGGTGCAGGACAAAAGGGGCTCAGCAGTGATTTGTCAGGGGACGAAAGGCAGTCCTGTCTGGGAAAGTGGCTGTAGCCCAGAACGAGCCTTCAGATCACTAACACACTAAAGAAATCATGGCATGAGAAAAAGTACAGCAGAAAAGGTTCAAAGGTCAGTTTTATTTGGTTTGGATTATTGGTGCCTCCTTTTAAACCGAAGAGCAAGAGGGGGGGGAAAAAGAACAGGCTAATAACCTTTGTTATTGTCCAGGAAAAAAACTCTTTTGTACACATTGCTTGGGGATTGTCTGTAATTAAAATGCTGTTGTTGGATCCAGGACCTGATCCTGCAAATTTTTACTCATGTGAGTAATTCTCCGTTGCATGAATAGTCCTATGGCATTGCTCCCGCGGATAAAGACTACTTTCATGACAAAGGGTTTGCAAGTTCAGGCATTACGTTGGGCTGGGGCATGCGGGCTGTGCGTGGGTGTATGTGCCTGTTCCGAGGTGGGCACTATTCTTTTCTGTATGCAAATAAATGTTTTAGTGGGTGACCTGATAAAAACCTTTATTGGAAAACTCCAGACAGAAGCAGATAAACAAATTGCTACAACTATTTGCACTCTCCTTCCACAAAGCACAGGTGATGGTGAAACCTGCCGCTCTGTTTTGTCACTCTGGCTGGCTGTAACTTCCCCGGTGGATCCCAGGGGAGCTCTGCAAACCCGCATCAGCTGCAGATCGCTCCCAACAATTATCACTGAGCAAAGAGTGCCTCATGTTAAGTTACATATGGACTGTCCCATTCTTTAACTGGCCAAGGGCATTAGTGGCGTAGGCTTCATTTAGCCCCTTAGGGAAATCGAGGGGTGCAGGTGAGGAGGCCTCGGCATGGCCTGGCACAGCAAACGGGCAGGGGAGACGTTAGAGGGGAAGGGAGGGAAGTCTGTGAAAAGGGTTAGGTGAACACGACCTCCTGCTTCTCAGGACAGCCAAATATTTGAGCCTGATGCATGGATTCTCTGCTTGCCTGGAAATGGTAATCCTCGGTCTTACATAAGGATTAGTACATATATAGAGAGATATGTAAAATATATACATTATATATAAAGGTATAGGTATATATAATTTCTGTAGTAGAAAAGTAGAAACTCCTGATGTGTTTTGACTTCGTGTGATTAAGAGTCCATTAGAAGCAGAGGACAAGGATATTTCCTGAAAGATAAGCAAGGTGCGCCTGGCAGCTCCCAAAGTCCCTCTGTGGTCCCAGTGCTCCTGTTTAGATTGATCCACAGTTTTGGATTGTGAAATGATCCTGATTAGACCTCCATGTTAATCCTAAAGCATCAGCCACCAAGCACACGGTGGAGTTGGACTAAAACGGGTGCATTTGCAAACACGGGCTGCTTCTCTTCACTACTGGATAGGGCTACATTCAGGTAAGTCTAAAACACCGACCACATGCTGTATCCAAGCATTTCTACTGTGTTATCACCTGGAAGATGGTGTGTGTGCAAAAGTCCAGGAAGCCTCTAAGCCAAAAGCAAAACCAGAAGCGACTGGAGGACCTGACTGGGACTCAAATGTTTTTTGGTGCATCGTTTGTAAGAGGTGATATGAGGGCGCTTTTGGATATTCTTTTAATAGATTAAGGCAAATATAACTATATTATTTGGAAGAGAACCATAAAAGCAAAGGGTGCAAAAAGCAGTTTCTTCTGAGTCATGATGCTATACGCAAGTACTTGCCCACAGCCTCCTTTAATTGATCATCATTCGCTAAGGGAGCTGGTCTGCAGTATGCACCAATACATTTAAAATGATGAGCCCAAGTGAAAATGATGGTCTTTACACATGTGCCTGAAAGAAGGTCCCAGGGAAAGCATCTAAGATGCAAAGATAGACCTAGCTAAGACAGGTAAGATAGATCTAAGATAGACCTAGAGGTCAATGGGATATTACTCCCTTGTGTTGGGCATATTGAAAAGTATTACAAAAAGGAGAATTACCTGTCCTCAATCGACATCTCATCCAGAGGAGAGAAAAGGTCCTATGTCATGTTCTTATGGGAGAAAAAATCTGAAAGAAAACAATAAGGTGGGGTGAGATATGGCTAGAGATAGATAAAATAAGAGGTAGGGTCAGTCCCTAGTTTCCCTGACTGAGGTTGTGCTATTTCATGCAAAAAGGGAGGCATCTGCCAAAGGAGTATCCAGAGATAAGGAAAAGCACAAATTCATTTGTAGCTTCCATTCATTTCATTTCCAGCTTGAAGATTTGCGAATTCATTGCAAATTCATTTGTAGCTTCCAGCACACGAGGAACTTGGCTGGCATGCTGGCAAAGTCAAGATTTACCCTTTCTGACACTTACACAAACACTTCTGTGCAAACCCTTGGCTCAAACATCACCTGAAATAGGTGATGCTTGTTTCCAAAACTAAATTACAACATTTAGAGATGCTGCGAGGCTGCAATGTAAAGACCAGGAAATAAAATGGTCCTGACAACTTTCAATCTTCTTGGTATATGCTTTTGCCACCAAAAAAACTTACCTTCTATGGGTAAATAGTCTACTGAGGCTAACAATCATCGGGGTGACCCAGAGCCTGCCAGGAGGGCAGTGCGGGTCCATATCAGCTTCGTGACACCAGGCATAACGTGGGTCTTCAGCCCATTTCTGTGTTGCTGTCAGTTACAAATTATGTCTATAACTTCCTTCTAAAACTCTTCAGGAATATCTTTGATTTCCTTTGGATACCATCTCGCTAATTTGTGTCCTGATGTCTATGACTTCTTTTTTTATTTTTCAGAGAAAAAGATGGCAGAAGTCTGCTTCAAATTAGAATGTATATTAAGGGTAACATACTAAATTATTAAACTTCCTTTCCTCTTTATGTTCTAGGTGAAGAATAAACCTTCAGATTTAGCAGCTCTGATAACTTTACTCACCTCTCAAACTGAGTTGATTTGGCAGAGCCAGACTGTCTTGACCTAACTACTATTCTATTAGCTGCATTGTCTTAAGTATAAGGTGTCTAGAACATGTTATTAACCACTTGAACAATCACCCAACTAATTGAGCAGGCTATTGTAATAGACAGTTTCCTTTGAAGAAGGACAAAACTACTACTTTTCCATATAGATCATTCAGGTCCCCTCTAGTGTTCCCAGGAAAAAATAGTGTTACACAAGTTATGCTGCAAGTGCCTTAAACTGGGAATTGAGAGGGAGTTTTTCTGCTGCATTGGTCCTCTCGTCCTCATGGCGCTGCATGCAACGTGTGCGCACACATCGCCTCTGTGTGCATGCAGGGCAGGAATATAACAAAAGTATCTGATTTTGCTACTTGCATGCACTGGTGACAAATGCCAGCTTCTTTAATCTCTTCCTTGGAGAGAAAAGAAGGCAGAATGAAGTTGGATCCAGCTGAAATTCATCTAATATACTTATTTTAATTTGTATTTCTGCTTGACTCCTGCCTTACCTTTTTCAAAGTGAAACTTGCCTCACCATTCCCTACTCGTACTTCAGCTTCCTATTTGTCGCTCTGTCCTATCCATCATCTAGGTGAAAAACCTTTGAGATGCTTCCTTACGGCCACCTTAGTACAACCTAAAACCACAAAGAGGATTTCCTGTGAAAGCCCCAGCCATGTGGTGCAAACCTTGATCTGGAGTACTCTTTCATAAATAAATAAATAAAACAAAAAATAATAGCAACATTTATCAGGCTTCAGTTTAGTGCAGTTTACACCTGCCACTAGGTTCTTTCAAGCAGGGACGCATGTTCCTGCACATGACATCTCCCTACAGGCAACATTCGGCTTCTCGACTCCTGACCTTCAGCCAGCAGCATCCATGGACCTGGGCCTGATCCCTAAGCCTGTCATCTGCTTTTGCCAAGGGTTGATCCAGCTTGGGGGAAGAGTGATCTTTTATATCCAGGTAACGCAATTCCAGGAGGTTTGCAGGGCTGAGATCAGACCAAGCTTCCCGTGGCAAAAGTAATGGGGGGAGAAATGCTAAAAAATAGAAGGAGATTTATCTGAGCAGTGGGTCCGTTCTGCTCAAAGATAAATCCAGTATGAGCCTCTCCTCCCGGTGCTCAACCAGGAGCACCTCTCCCGGTTGCACCACACTTTTCCTTATATCTATAGGAATGCTCTGGAGCTGATTCTGGAAACACTGGGTTGCCAGGAAAGGAGCAACCCTTTTCCAAGAGCTCAGCCTACCAAATGCCTGGATGGGATCTCAGCAGCGAGGAGACCCCCCAGGTCTCAGACGCCTTTTGCTTCTATGTTTTCATGCTCCCTCTCTTCGCTTGCAGACATCTGCATATCCCTTTTATTAGTTATTTTCGTGGCTGCAGGTCACAGCTCTGTATTGCTCTGAATATGCCCATTGTAGCGCTGCTCGAGGCAGCCACAAACCTTTACAAGCCGCATGACAGCCATCGCAGCAGCAGGGCAGCACACATTTCTGTAGGGTTATCTTTCCGTCTACTGTTTCCTTTCTTTCTTGCAGAGAAAAGGAGTAAGTAACACAGGGAAGAAAGAGCTATTTAACTTTTTTTTTTTTTTTAACATTGCTGCATTTATTGTTTGGAATATTTTCCTTCAATCAGCCATTAAGAGATTATCTGAGAACAAGGGAATATAATTTTTCTAGTAATAAGATTGGGCCTGGTCCAGATGTGCCATGGCACTAAAGGAAAGGCTCTTAGTGAATTCCACGAACTTTGAATCAAGGATTAATCCCTCGGCCTCGGCCAAGCAAATGCTTGCTGACTTTAATAGAAATTTATGGAGTAAGGAGCTTAGCCATTGCCTCCTTCTTATCAATAGAACTGTAAATAGTGATCATCATTTAACGTGCATAGATATAGCAGGTATGCTTACACTTCTCAGTGATGTCAGTAAACCACATGGAGTTTTAAATACAGAGGTGCTGGGGGGTACTGGAATTACTAAATTTATTTTACATGCCTGAACCGCAATGTAAAAAATCAAATATATCAAATATAATAGATGTAGAGTTAACTATCATCCCAAATCTGAACAGCTGAGATTATTTACTCATAAAGCATAAAAATCAATTATAAAACTGCAAACCATTTCAGGTGGGTGGAAAACCTGTGGTCTGCCTGATACGTACTTCATATTTTCCTCAGAGATTTCTGTGCATCTATTTTCCCTCCATTCCATTCCCATTGAGGGAAACTCCTTTCTCCACCTGCGCGAGCTGCAAAGCTGCTGCCACCTCCACCCCCCGCATCCTGCTTTTCGGAAGCGGAGAGCACCCAGGACCATAACAACATCGCGGGTCCACGCGGCGCACGTTAATGCGATGCTGTGTGGTCTGGCAAGTCATTTAAACGAGATTATAGCGCTCACGGGGTGCAGCAGAGCCCCACGGGGAAACCACAAAGAAAACAAAATAGAGCTGAACAAAATCACGGGGGTTCGATAGCCGGTGTCAGCGGCGGCCGCGCGGCCGGAGCAGAGCGGAGCAGCGGAACAGCGGAGCAGCGGAGCAGCGGAGCGCGGCTCTGAGCGCGGCTCTGAGCGCGGCTCTGAGCGC
>NW_020454649.1:4012712-4015261 GCF_003342845.1 Nothoprocta perdicaria
GCCAGGCGGGCGGCCCCGCGCCCGGGGGGCTCGGCGCTGCGGGGCGCAATTAGGAATATTTCCAGAGGGGCTCGGCGGGCCACATCTGACGTCCCGCCCTCTGCCAGAACGAGGCCACATCAAAAGGACCCTTTTCTTGTTTTCAAAAATGGTCACCAGACAACTTAAAATATACAAGAGCGGGCTTACGTTTTATTGTATGGATGTCTGACTGGGGCAAAGCGACTTACGGCTGCCTGCTATTCAGCGTCGTGCCAAGCGAGCCGAGGTAGCTGCAGCCCTTTGATATTTCAGGGGAGGTCGTATTCATTTCATGTGAAAGGGACCCATTAATGACAGCGCGGAAAGCGCTGCCCTCCCTAACAAGCAGAGGACGGGGCGCTTGGGAAGCCCGTCTGTGCTGGATGCCCAGGGCGGAAAGATGTGGACATGATGGTGCTAATTATGAAAATGTGATCAAGATGGAAGCAATTTGAGCAAAAGTCATCAACGTGTTACTCTTCCACCCACTAGTCTTTTTGGTTTATTATTGTGGTGGGGACGGGGGGAGGGGAGGAATCTTGTGGGCTGTTTTTTTTTTTCTTCAGAGCACTAATGAAAAATGCCCTGCAAATTCCGGACTGTAAATTGTCATTTACGCGTCGTCGAGGGGAGACCCCGGCCTCGCGGCGCCCGAGATGAGCTCGGAAGCGCCCGTAGATACGGAGCGCAGGGATGCGCGATCCCGCCCTCGCACGCGCCTCCCGGGACGTCCTGGGCCGCGTCCGTAGATACATATAATACAGATATACACACACATATACGTGCATACACACATCTATATCTACGTATATGTATGCACGCGCATATACGTCTCTCTGTCTCTCTCTGTATATATGTATGGTTGTACATGTTTGCCTGCTCTGTCCAGCAGCTCGGGAGAGGTTAGGAGTGCACAGGACACAATTTACTGTGGCTCCCCAGGGAAAGCCTTTCCAGAGAGGTTGTTGTTTTAGGAAGAAGTGAAGGATTTGGCGCCCCAGCGACCATCTCCCCCACCCGTGCCCGCCAGCATCAGTGTCCTGCATGTTTATGGTTTTACATTTTTCTTAATGGACACTGTGCTCTCGCTATTTCATTTTTTTAATCGTTTGTTTTTACTAAACTGCATTGCTGCCTGTAAGTGGCATTGCAGAAGAACAACACTAAAGCATTAATTGTACAAACATTTATCATCCCCAGATCAAACTCTCCTTGTGAGGCTCAACTGGTGGAGGAGAAAAGCGGGGGGAAGGGGCGTTGGAGGTGGAGAGGGGTGTTTGTGGGGAGTTCATGTGTTTCCTTTTATTCCAGAAGACTATATAATGAACAGCCTTTTGCCTTGGAGAACTACTAAATATTAAGCCCACGTTAAAACAGCGAGTAGCTTTCTAGATCGTTTTGCCCTTCTGCCTCCTTTTTATTCCAGGAAAAGAAAAGGTCGCATGATTTCCCTTAACTCCCGACCAGTAAAAGCTTTTCTGTTGTTGTTTTGATTTGTTTTGTTTTTGTTTGTTTTAAAGATCGCTTTAACCTGTAAGGAAATCCTCTTTCTCCACTGTCCCTTGAAAATATTTTATAGCCTTCTTGCCTTCTTCTTGTTTACCGATACTGAAACAAATTTATATTGATCAGGGTCAAACTCGTGGGCTTTGGCATGCCTCACTTCAAAGGTGTATTTGTGTGCCCTGAGAGCACATTAATACTAATTATCTCTTGCACACGTCCCCCAAACTCCCATCGCCTGCTTCAGATGCAAATCTAATTAACGAGCTGCCTTCGAGTAACATACAGGGACAGCGGAACTCACGGAGCTGCTGAATCCCTCGTGTCTTTATATTTATTTTTAGGGAGTTCCATCATATTTTGAAAGCGAGGGCGGTGGGGAAAGCTAGATGGTAGCCAGGGCAGACCTGCTATAGCTAATGAGACTTAACCAGGCACCGAAGTTTAGGGATTAGCTCCAGCTTCTTGCACGTCCAGCCGCAGGAGCCTGTGCGATGCGGCTGGGCCCTCCTTTGCCCACGCTCATGTGGAAATGACAAAGTCTGGAAAGACCATTTAAACAGTGTATTTGATTGTAATGGGGGAGCATTGCGGGCTGCTCTAACAAGGGCTGGGGGGAGAAGCCCCGAAGCCTCCCCCCGCGCCCGCTGGGTCGCGGCTTCGCCGGGCGCCCGTGGGCGGCTGCCCCGCGGGCTGCGCGCCCCGCGTGTCGCGGGGCCGGGGCGGGAGGCGGCGGGCGGGGGTGTGTGTGAGTGTGTGTGTGAGTGTGTGTGTGAGTGTGTGTGTGAGGCAGGAGGAGATGCTGTGTAATTTTATCCACGCTGCACTCTGGGAGTTCACACGGGCGCGATACCTTTTGCCTCCTCTGCTCTGTATCAATTGGCCGCGGGGCCGGCTATTGTTGCAGGAAGCGGCTTTTATTCCTATGCTCCGCCGCTCGCCGCTTCTGCTGCGCCTGGAATCCGGAGGGCGCCGGGGCCGCGCTGCGCGCCCTGCCCGCGCCCTGCGCCGCCGGGCGCGCGGCT
>NW_020454649.1:4015505-4047586 GCF_003342845.1 Nothoprocta perdicaria
CGCCGCGCGCGCCCCGGGACGCGGGCGGCCGCGGCGGGGTCTACGAGCACCTCGGCGGAGCGCCGCGCCGCAGGAAGCTCTACTGCGCCACCAAGTACCACCTCCAGGTGCACCCCGGCGGCAGGATCAACGGCACCCTCGAGAAGAACAGCGCCTTCAGTAAGTGCGGGCGCCCCGCGCGCGGAGGCGCGGCGCGGGAGGCACGGCGCGGCGCGGGACAGGACGGCGGCGCCCCCGGGGCTCCTGCTGTCCCGCTCCGCCGCTGCGTTGCGCCCCGACGGGCGCCGCGGGCCCTGGCCCCGCCGACCTGTCACTGCCCAGACGGCGGCCGCGTCCCCGACGGCCTCCCCGCGCGTCCCGCGGGATGCGCCCGGACGGCCTGAAACGCGCATGGCGGAGCGAGGGGGATGGCGAGACGGCGGGGAGCGCCCTGGGGCCCCCGGGGGCCCCCGCGGCCGCCCGGGCCCCAGGCGCGCCCAGCCCGCAGCGACAGGGACACCTCGGGGAGGTGTGTGAGGTGCGCAAAGGAAAAGCGCTGCTGCCGAGAGGAAGCGCGGCCGTGGCTCGGAGCACCCTGCAGCAGCGGGGCGCGGCGGGATTCAAGGCAGCTGCCCCGCACGCAGCCCCGCACCCCAGGCGCGCCCCGCTCCGGCCGCCCGGCCCCGCTTCAGCGGCGCCGAAGCAGCGATGGGCTGGGGCTCCCCGACACAGGCAGAAAGCGCCGAGCTGCCAGGTAGGAGCTGCTGAGGTGAGAGCAGGGTTCGAGGGAGGCTGGAGAGCTGTGCAGCCACAAGGCATCTTGCCCGGATCCCCTCGGCCTCCCGCCGCACCCCGGCAGCTCCGGCGCTCTCACACTGCCTAGTACCCGAGACCTGTTTTGAGGGCTTGAAACATCCCCTGCCTTCTAATGTGACTCGGGCAGTCCTTGCCCTTGTCTGGAGGGCTACACGGACCTCCTCAGTGACAAGTTCCTTTTGTGGTTACCTGCATGGCTCTAAAACGCAACCGACTCACTCTGTGTTATCCCCTGGAGACCCCAGCCAGAGATTGGCCTGAAACGGACAGCTTTATGGCTCGTCTCAATAAGTCAAGAGCTCTCATATGTCTAAGTATTAAAGAGGATTTAAACTTTTTTTTTAAATACACATCTAGGATTAAGTGAACCTCTAGTTCAGTGTCAGATTTTGTTTTCATTTTTGAAAGAGTGCAATCTCAATCAGACATCTAGGGATTTACTGCCCACCTCGTCTCAAGCAGCACCCTTGCTGTTTTACATGGCCTCCAACAGTCTTGTTTTGCTCACGTGGCTGCAGTATGATTTTGGTGTGTGCTAGCAATAGCTGTGAAGTCCTCTCTGCAGGTAAGTGTCAGTCAGATGTATCTTAAGACCTTACATGTGATGGGAAGCAATAAAATCTCACAACTGTTTCTGTTCCTAGGTATTCTGGAAATAACTGCGGTTGATGTGGGAATTGTTGCCATCAAGGGCTTGTTCTCGGGCAGATACCTGGCCATGAACAAACGGGGCAGACTCTACGCATCAGTAAGTTATTCCAGATTCCGGCATCCTCTGGGATGGGCACTCACTATGGACACAGAGGGTCCAACAGGGAGCACTAATTTCTTACAAGCAATTGTTTACAGAGAAAACATTTAGATGTCTCTGGATTTGTCATAGGCAAGTGATTAGTATATTCTTAAAATATTTGAGATTCTCAGAGGAAAGAGGCTGGGTTCTTACTCTTTTGTAGCCTGGACAGCTGAAGGATTTCTCATAGTCCAAGTCCTGGGCAGTTCTACCCACTGCACCAGCCCTTGCGGTGCAGACTGGCACTGTCTATCCCATACGATCCATGCTCATGTTTGCTGAAGAGCTGGGACATGGCTCGGGGCTATGAATGTCAGGCGAAGAGCACCTAGGAGCCGTCGAGGATGACTGCTGCAGAAAAGCAGGCTACTAACATTAACAGGAGTTTCTCTGCACAGAGTACTGGGTTAGGCAGTGACGGAATTAAGAGGGCCTAAAACGCAGGGTGGCAGCCAGGAAAGGTGATGTGACAAAGATACGTTGCTCTGCTTCTTAGAGTAAATGCTTTTTAATGCTTTCCTCCTGATCTTTGAGGCAAAATCTCAGCTCTATTGGTAGCAGTGGTCTTGCTCTACAGTGCAGCTCCCCTATCCTCCTAGTGAGTACACCAGTTTAGCTTATCCTGCTTTACACTCAGATGCAGATAAGTCTCTATTTAGCACTGTACACACTATATGCATTATCTAGCTACTTGAATTTCTTCTGGTGTTTCTGATTACATCCCTAGCAACTTGTGTTCTATTATACAAGATGTTTTGGTCTAACAACCATACTGTGCAGCTTCTCCTCTGGTCCAAGAACCCTGTGCTCAGAGGGTAGACTTGGAGGGGGTAAAAAGAGAGCTATGTAAAATTTGCTTCCTTCAACAACTAGACAGCTCTTTTAATTTGAACACTATGGCACATTCTCGAGCAAGGTGAGCTTTTTCCATGTGGATGCAGCCTGGGTAACACAATCAACAAGAGCAGCTCTCAGTTACCTCCCCCTTTCAGTGTATTTTACTCTACCTTCTCAAGGGTGTTTTCTAGATAACACTTCCAACCCAGCTTCTTTAGTGTGTTTCATGTGATGCCTGCTGATGGAAAGAGCTATGTACAAAGATGATGGTTCGTTGCTGGTGCAGAAAATTGGACCACAAATAACTTTGGCAATGGTAAATGCAACATACTAGCTCTGCTGTGCCACGGCTACGGCTGGGCTACGTCTATGTCTCCAGTAAATATGGGCATTACATCTGGGCATCTTTTTCAGCAGGGCTCTTCTATCAGCTCAAAGCCAGAGTTTGGCCTAGAGGAATGAATGGAGAGGCTGAATTTTAAAGGGAGTTCTTTCTTGCCCTTATCTCTATTGTTCAAAATAGATATCCTTTATTTCTTTTTCCTCCAAATTATTTACATCAAATTAAAAAAAGACTAAACAAATTCTTAGTGAAAAGGTCCCCCCTCCCCTCTCCTACAGTGGAGAAAAGCTGGGGATAGCCCAGGGAGTCTTTTTGTCTCAGACATCCCTCTCCAGTGCAAGACATGCCGGGAGGCAAGACTGCGGCTGCTTCAGCTTGCAGAGTTCCAGGGAGCATCACCTGGGAAAAGCTGCTGCGCAACTAGAAAAGGTAATTTTTGCAGCTCCAGCTCAAGTTTGAGAGAGACTCAGATTCCTGCAGACTTGTGTTTTCAGAGCTAGAGAGACTGCTGAAGAAAAGTTTTCCCACCGCAGCTTCTCCTTTCACAAGGACAGTGAGGGCTGAAGGCTCCACTCTAGAAAAACTTCCCCAAGTTGCCTGCCTAGAAAAGCTGACAGGCTTCTTCAGTGATGCTACTGTGCCAGAAACCCACGCCAGGCCCCCTACTCCAGATGAGAATGGCTTCTTTGGGAATAACTACACGGCAATAAGTTTACAGAACTGTATTGGAATAACCATTCTCAGTATCCTTGGGTCCACCCGTTTCTCCGTGTCAATACAATCAGTTAGTCGAGCCTGCAGAGCTTGTGTGTCCTTAGCAGCCTGTGCTAATCTACCCTCTAGACCTAGAGCTGAGGCAAACAGCAAGAAAAAGCTGCCTCCACATGGCAGTAGCATAGGCTCCAGCACCGCAGCATATGAAAACCTTGTCCTCGCAAGGGAGGGCACTTCCGCTTTACAGCTGCGAAACTGAGACGTGTGGAGCCTTTTAAAACCTTGTTAAACGCCTATTGGCATCTCTGGTGAGCGAACAGCATCAGCCATGTGTTGCTGGTGGGATATTGCAGGGCTCTCGCTGAGCCCACAGCTGCCCTCGCACTGCAGTCCTCACCGGCGATGCGGTGGGCAAGGAAATCCTCTGGGATGGGCACTGCAGCCGTTCCCCCTATCCCACTGTGCCTCACATGCACCCCAAGCTGGGCAAAGGCAGCTACACAGGTAAAACAGGGGAAGAGGGAGATGCAGAGAGATACAGAGCAGAGCCTTTTGCCTGAGGAGCAGATGGAAGGGACAAACTTTGATAGATAAAATGTGATCATCTGGGAAGGGAATTTGTTTTCCCTTATAGCGAGACTGATGTTTTGAGGGCAAGCACTGAGGAAACGAGTCTAACCCATGGACAGAGAAGGCAGGAGGAAGGAGCACACATCCGTTTGGAAGCACGTGTACAGGGAGCCAGCAGCAACGGAGGAGCCACCGCACATCCCGGAGGAGCTCGGTGGCAGGGTGCGCGTTCATTTCGGCACCTCATGCACACAAAGATTTTCCCTAAAGATAACTGCTGTTCACAGCTCACATCTCATTACAGACTGCAGGAGTATCTAGCTGTATACTTATTCAAAAAATATATGATTTTACCTTTTTATCAGACTGAGTTGATAGGCAGCAATAAGATCATTCCTCCAGTTCACAGGCATCTTTAGACCTGCAATCACAAAACAGATTAAACTTACAGCTGAATAAAACAATATAATTCTTATTCACATGTCTTAGATTTTGTCATGTTTGTTTTACAGGAAAATTATAATGCAGAGTGCGAGTTTGTGGAAAGGATCCACGAGCTGGGCTATAACACTTACGCATCCCGCCTGTACCAGACTGTGCCCAACGGAGGCAACACCAAGCGCAAAGCCAGCGCGGAGAGACTCTGGTACGTCTCAGTCAACGGGAAAGGACGACCCAGGCGGGGCTTTAAAACTCGTAGGACACAGAAGTCATCTCTCTTTCTGCCCAGAGTTTTGGATAACAAGGACCATGAAATGGTCCGACTTTTCCACACAAGCGCAAAATACCGAGAGAGTCTCCTGAAGCCTCCGAGCAAGAACCAGAGGAGGAGGAGGGGGCACTAGGGACAACGGTGGAGCTGGTATGGGGACCAGAAGTGAGCAAGTGTCTTCAAACTTTTTCCAAAAAGACTAAGAGCTGTGATTGTACAACAGACATAAATGTGGACGCTTTTTATATACTGCATAATACAGTCAGAAGCCACATCACTTAACTTAGCTATTTTAGAATTATTACTTTCGGTAAAGCAGATGTGAGATAAAGTCAGGCACATTCAAATGTAATTTAGTTTGATGTAATAATTTTGTCAATGGCCTTTAATGATTTTCTTTCTGAAAAAAAAGTACATTTTTATAATTATTATTTTCATTCTAACTTGCCTTAGGATATTCCTTCAGTGAAGATGTCCTCCCAAATTATATGAACATTTTACATTCACTGACATTATGTGCTGAGAGAAAGCATAGCACTTTCACACCTTTATTTCTTTTTTTTTTTTTTTTTTTGACAGTTCCTCCTAAAGAACTACATTCCTATTTTAAGGGAATACAAAAATCATAGAACTCACTTATTTTGTAACATGTACACAATTATTTTTATTTTATGATCAGTCAGTATCAGTTATAACTTCTCCCATGACATTCAGGTAACCAGAAATTTTAAGTTACTTTGAACATCATTTCAGCATTATCAGAGTATTCTTGAATTTGTTTAACTAAAAAAGACACCTGATCTTTTGATGAAGTTAAATGAATCTTGGAAGAGGCAGGGCTTAGTAATACAAATCTGTTCACCGGTTGACGAATCCTCTTCTAGAATAGGACCCAGAATGTGTTGTGAAAGTTGAATTTGTGGTGTTGATGGAACTTGTAATATATGAAAGTTCAGCACTGGAGATAGGAATCTTTATCAGATGCGTTTCTTTAAGTTTTCTACAGAAACTCTTAGTTCTAGGACAAATGTATTTTAACTATTTGGGGGAAAAAACGCTCAGCCATATTGGCCATACAAAACCTATGGTGATTTAAAGTGGCTGCTATGTTCCAATTTTATTATCTTTTTAAGTATTTGTTACGTTGATGAAGCAGTTCTAAAATTAAAACTGCAAATCCAGACCAGGATCAATAATCTTGAGTTTTGATTCAATGTAAAACAATATGCTGCTATATGCTTTTTCTAACCTGACTCTGAAAGTGAATTTTTGCAAAGTTGAGGGGAATCCACATTGTAAATTTATTTTGAGGTAAGCATTAAATTTTAAAAGTTTCTCTTCACACCCACGAAGATGATGAAGC
The DNA here is from genome assembly GCF_003342845.1 of Nothoprocta perdicaria. Lineage (NCBI taxonomy): Eukaryota > Metazoa > Chordata > Aves > Tinamiformes > Tinamidae > Nothoprocta > Nothoprocta perdicaria. The sequence goes on from NW_020454649.1 coordinate 4,021,633, forward strand.
AATTCAAAGCTAGAGAAATGCTCGACAAGTAAAAACAATAATCTCAATGGGAGCCGGCCTTGCTCTCTTCACTGTCGAGATAAACAGCTGGAGAAAAGAGAGACTGCACTGAAATAAACATTTGACCTAAATTTAACTAAAGATCTGCAAACTTGCATATTATGTAAAAACAAAGTTAGGTGCAAACTCCATTCAAAGCCATCTTGATACAAAAAATATGGGCTATCGAATGGCAGTATGGTCATTTAAAAACAATCAGCAAAAATCTTCCATCATTAGTGGGGAGGTATTCTATGAGAAGGACAAATAAACATCTATAAAATGAGTTCAGTAAGCCCAGTAATAATAGGTTAAATGATGATCACATGCGCACAAAGGTGAGAATATAACGGTATTTTCTTACAAAAAAATATGCCTTATTACTTTCACCCTTATACCCTTTTTTGTAATGCTCTATTAAAGAAACAATGTTTGAATAAGAAAGTCAAAATTCTTTGAGTTTTGTTTTACATTAATTCAAAACCACATCTGCTGAAATGAAGCACATTAAATAACGTTACCTAGAGCATGGAATGGACCTAGGTTAAAAAGAGGATAAGTTCCTGTATCCAAATTCACTTCTTTTAAAAAATAATTGAAAACATTAGTGGGGAACAGAACAGAAGCAATCTGGAAGTATCATGTCCTCTGTGTCAGAAGCAACTGAACAAGCTGAAAAGATTAAAATTAAGGACTAAAAAAGAAACAAAATTTTTTATTTTTTCTGTTTTACTCATTGTCCTGTGAGCCTTGCAGGGTCCAAACTTCCACAGCATTTAAAGCGTCTGCTGCAACTGGTTCTGCCAGCAATGAGATTAAGATTTTGCCTATTGGTCTTCAGGGCTGGCAAAGCCTTTTGGGCACACACGGTTGATTCCTCCAAGCTACACCGCTGCAACCCCACACTTCCCCTCCAAGACACTGCTGGGAGTTGAGCGAGTTGACCGGGCAGGACAAAGAGGGCGGCTGGGCTGCCTGCTCAGCTCACAAGCTCAGGCAAAACACCAGGCAAGGAAAGGGTGGCCACCACGGCCTGCCAGGAGAGCCCACCCTGAGCGTCCTTTCCCTCAGGTCACATCTCTAGTGCTGGGCGGGAGCTTTTTCTTTTTGGCCAGTTTCAGACATTCTTCATCCAAATTGAAAGCTAAGGTCTGTTCTCAGCTTCTCTCCCCAACCCAAACTGATGCCATGGAGCTTTTCTTGTCAGGAAGAAAAATCTGAGGATGTCAGGTATTTTGGGGGCATAATTCTGCTTGTCTAAAGAGAGTAGACAGACTCTGTTCCCCAAGACACAGACAGCACCAGGTCCCTTTTCTGTCAACATTTGAACTTGTCTCTGCTTTTCTCAGAGATAAGGGTTTACTGATTAAGCCGCCTGATCCCATTTTTTTTCCCCCTCAAGTTTTCTGCTCATTCTTTTGTCCTTCCACCTCTTTAGCAGAGGCTCAAACTATTACTATGATGCAACAGTAGATAAAACTGTTCCCATATTACAGACAACATAGAAACAGAAAAAATGATTAAAAACAACTGCTTACACACTCCTTTGTTTTGAGCTGTATCATGTGCTTGATGTTTTAACCACCTTCCCACAGGGAATTTCAATTAAATTTAACACACAGACTGTATTATCTCAGTTTCATTTTTCATCCTAATAAAGTTTAAAACAACCACGCTCAGAAAAAGGAGGAAAAGGGGGCAAAAGTAAAAACTCATTCAGGAAGTGGCATTTTAACTACTGTAGGTAAGCTATGATTTTCATATCAACCTAGAACATTTTTACTAACATTCTTAGATTTTTTTTCTTTGCTCAGCCTCATTGAAGCAATTTGAAAGAGATGGCTTTGGGATTTGTCCTTAACTTCTCAGAAATATTACTGTTTCTGTTGAAATACTTTTCAAAGATATTCATTACTTAATACTCTTTTAGTAATTCACAGTTCCCAGATATAGACATGTTGAAATCCTATCACTGATAATTATCCCAGTCGTATCCTATAAATTGTTTTATTTGGACCAGAAGCACCAGAAATGCCTCGGCATCCCTGTTCCATCCCACAACAGGCACCGAGACAGAGATGTTTAGCATTATTTGATCTGGAGTGACATAATGTTTCCTCGCTGGGCCTCTGCAGGTGATTAGCTGTGCATTTGATGCAGTTCCAGACAGATGACATGTAGTCACTCTGGGACCTACTGATTTATATCTGAAACTTTTTTTTTTTTTTTTTTTAAGTTTCTTTAATCCTTGCTTTAGCCCATCATAGCTTTCATGGTCCAGTCTAGCCCAAAGCTTCATGCAAAATATTAAATATTCTGGTCTCTGATTCTGGTGCTTTTGCAGTTGCCTGTTCATTAAAAAAAAAGTGCATAAACAGCTACTCCATCTTGAACAACTGCATTACAAAACATGAACTGTTTCCCAGTTTACTTGCAAGTTTTCCTCTACTTTCTCAGCATGGATCTTATCTTTCATTGAAGATCATTTCTCTGTCATCCTGAGATGATATAGTTCTTTTGTGATATTTCCAACCGTTTCACCACTTGATATGGATTTCGTATTTTTTTCTGCAAGTCCTGCTACCACCACCCATTTACTTCAGCAGAATATCAGTAAACCACAGGTTTTCTTAGAAACCACTTTACACTTCTAACATCAGCATTACACACTTAAGAAGAGAAAACTGATGATGTTTCTTGAGGATATCATCTCTATTTTCAAATAATGTAAAAAAAAAAATTTTTTTTTTTTTTTTTTCCTGGAGAGCAAATGCTCCTCAGACTTCATAATGAGGACACTTATCCCCCAGCGCCCTGTTTCCTTCACTCTTTTAAGAGCTACTGGATTTCCTGCCTTGCTTCCTAATACTTCTTCTCTTTCTTGCTTCTCTTCACAGCTATGCAACACTCTGCAAAATAAAAAAGAAATCCCTCTGACCACACATGCCTTTGCTTTGGGTGGTTGTAGGGACCTGTTTTTGGAAGGGGGCTGGTATTAGTTCAGCTATTGGTTTGACAAAGCTTGGCTGTTTCTTATAATTGTCTGAAATGTAGGATGTGGTTACGCCCCCAGCTCTCAGAAGGTTTAGTGCAATCCAGAACAGCACAGGCTGAAAAAAGAATCTAGAGAGCAAAGCTGCTACAACACACTGCTATTAGTCACCTCTTATTCGATTTACAGCCTCATCACTAAATAGGAGATCAGAGGAGCAGACAAGTAAATACATTTGAAACTGCAGCCAGCAGGGCAGCAGCTCAGAACAGCACAGCTGAAAGGCCTCTTGGGGTTACAGCTAAACTCTTTTCCTCTCGTGCTTAGCAGTAAGTGTGCAGAGGAGCAGTGTGAGGTGCCCACCTTCACTGCTGCTCTTGGCAGTCTTATCTCACTTGCATGTAGACAAAAATGGCCTTTGCAACTGGAAATGACTGTCCTCCCCCAAGTCTGGGTTGTGGGCAAAGAGCTCTCAGTAAGCTAAAAGTTTGTAATTGCAGATGTTCATTTACACACGTTACAACTATTAAAATGACAGAAAGAAGCAATGACCAGTTTCTAACCTAGAACCAAGACACCTGATTTTTTTGCATGAAGATACTTCTCCAGATTATTATGTATTATGCAGATACTTCTGCATAATAACTACAGATAAGACAAGAGGAAACAGCCTCTAGTTGCATTATGGGAGGTTCAGGTTAGACATTAGGAAGAATTTCTACATGGAGAAAGCAGTGAAATCTTGCAGCAGGCTGTCCAGGGAAGTGGCAGAGTCACCGTCCCCAGCAGCGTTCAAGAAACGTGTAGATGAGGCACTTAGGAACACAGCTTAGTAGACATGGTAGTGAGTGGTTTACAGTTGGACTCAGTCTTGAAGGTCTTTCCCAATCATAACAATTCTATGATTCTATGACTCTAAGACATGTAAATAGTAAACTGTAAAAATATTACTTTTCATTTATCATGTTTATCTCTAATTTGAGGCCAACTTTTGTTGTAGCTAAAGTGAAGCTACGGGGCAGAATTCATGCTGAAGCCTCCACTCTATTGCAGTGTTTTGATTCAGTCAGTAACAACGTTCACCTTTGCAGCTATAATTCCTTGGGTCACCTCCAGCCCAGTCCCGATCTCACCAAAGGTGTTAAAACTTGCTCCATTATTCTCAGTGGATTTGAGAGATTTTCTATCTTGCCTTGTGACACTGTGAAAGTTTAAACAATAATTTAGAACATGCCATGTCTCTTATAAATGTATGCAACAAATAGATTAGGAACACAATTGTTCAAAATAGTTATTTCTATTAAAAGGAAAAAAAAAAAGGTGCCTTGATCATCAGATGTACTATTCCCCATAGCCCTTATGTTCACAAGGGTTTTTTTTCAGCAGCAAAAACTAGCAAAACAGAGGGAGAAAGAGAGAATATGTATGTTAAGTCCCTAGGGATATCTGGGAAACTTGTATCCTTGTGAGAACTAAAGGATTTAACAAAACTGAATAGCTTGGATAAGGTAGCAATTTCTTTAATACCACATATCTACTTCATATCTGTAATAGAAGAGCATCTAATACAGCAAATTTGTTTTCTCCCTTTCTGTGTTTTCAGTGGTTAAATGCTTTGCACATAGCGAGGGGAAAAGAGTATTGAACTCATTGGCTTTTTTTAAAGCTACCTTAAATAGGGCCTTTGAAGATTTCAGCGGAGCTCAAGTTCAAATGTCTCCTGTTTCCTCTCAGAAGGTTTGAAGGATTTGGGAAGGTGAACAAGCAGATCTATAATTAAAGAACAGTTGATAGTAACTATCCTCCTTTGTTAGCATTCTCAGGCCACCTCCAAATTTAGATGGTTAAAGAAAACCCTGTCCTATTATAGTTCTGCCATAGTTTAGATGCCACCATTGCATAGCAGCAGAAAAGCCCTTCTGACATCCAGAGTACATCCCCTTTCTGACCGCAAGAAGTTCACAGTCTTTGCTTTACTTATTAAAGAAAACATTATAATTTCTTACAACAGCAATCCCCAAAGCTGCAATGATTCTATCGCAATATGAACCATTTGGATTTGAGAAAATGATTTATCTGAGAGTACAGAGACATCTTAATGCTAAATCAAAAGAAAAGGCTGTAATAAGGTAACAAACCATGTAAAATGCAGAGAGTTTTTTTTTTTGGGGGGGTGGGGGGGGGAACAACATACAAACACATACATTTCCCAAAAAGGAAGATACCAATTATTTAGAACTAGGGAAAAGACTGCTTGTGTGGGAGCCAGCACCTCCCTGCACTACCCTATGCAGCCCAGTCACTAGTGAGAAAAGGCAAATTTGAAGAGAATAAACATTAACAGGAGTGGCGGTGTGGAGACCTCCCACCAAATCTACTTTTTACAGCTCAATTATTTAATGCAATTTAAAGTTCAGACACTCAGGCATGCAACCCAGCTAAATCTCCTGGTGTGTAACGAGGAGAGTGTAATTATGTGGTGCTGGATAAATTCAAAGAAACTTTGAGGTAGACTGTTTTAAAAGAAACAGTCACCGGAGAGATGAATGAATCGCCCAGCTTTTCAATAGAGGACTCTAGAGGGCTACATCTATAGCGCACACAAATAGCAACAGCCCCCCTGAAGGCCTGGTAGGGCTGGGATTGTATAGCCCTCGGAGAGGCAGTGTAAAGCTCCTCAGGTGGTAGCGCTTTCCTAAAAAAATTAAAAATAAAAGAGTAGAAAGGCACGAGCGGCCAGGTGCCGCCACCGCCATTAGCTTCAGCAAGGCCAGGAGGGCGCAGGAAGCGAGGGGGATGCCAGGAAGCAGAGGAGGCCGCGCTCCCGCCGAGGGCCCGGCCTGTGCACGGGGCTGTGCCGGGCCGGCAGCCGGGCCCGCTCCAGCGCCTCGCGGCCCCCCGCACCGGCTGCCTGGGCTCCCTCGCTGCAGGAAATGCAGAAAACCAAGCGCCACAGCAGCAAAGCACCACAGGCTCCCTCTGGGAGATAGCTCAGGATGAAATGTTGGCATTTTACCTTTTGAAATGAGCTTTTCTTGAAGTACTCTTTATAGGTTTCATTATACAACCCCATAATTGAGCATATGTAAAAAACACATCAAAAGCTTCTATTTCATTGGAATTCATTATCATCTGCAGAATTATCCACTAGGTGATGGTCAGGAAGAGAAGGGGCCCATTCATAATTAAAGTCCTAACAAAAGTCAGTGTCTTTTGATACTTCATTAAACAGAGCTCTCAAAAAAATAACAGGAGAAGGAATAATCATACCAAGCAGGACACAAGCACAAGAAGCCCTCTGAGTCAAACCAACCACTTCCTTCCTCTGTTCGTAAGGAAGACCATGTTGCCTCTCTACTGCTTTATTGCAAATGATTTTCAGAAATAACGATAAGAAATAGAGTTTCTCTAGCAGCTTCTCCAGGAAGATTCCCAGATGACAGTATAGGTGTCTTGGGAGTTGAGATTTCTTTTTTCTTTTCTAAGAAGTACTCTAAGACATTCTAAGCAACGACCGCTTCCCCTTTGAGGATTCTAGCTGCTGTAAAGCAGCTCTTTTGGAGCCTGAAGAGTTCTCCCAATATGAATGACATAGAGTAAACCCATATACTCTTTACTTCTTCTTTGAGGGCTCAACTCAGTGGTTATTTTCTCAATATCTCTGCACAGACCTAACTCACTTTCCTGTTACATTCTTCAGCTCTTTCTGCTTTCTTCTTCTTTAGCACTTTCCCAGCTTTAACCAGGAATGATGCCATAGCCTTCTACCCTACAAACACTTTTCCTTCTGGTTCAACATTTCTCTCTACACTTTCAGAAAACCTTTCACCTTTTTTTCTTCTCTAGAAGCTCTGCATTTGCACAGACTAAAGGTCACATAAGAGCCTATATAGCCTGAAGTATCTAGGGAGCCCAGCAAACCCACCTCTGACCATGCTCAAGGAAACTCCAACAGCATGTAGAAAACAGCCCAAGCTCCAAGAAAAGGTTCTGGCTCCTAGCACACCTCTCTTGTAGCCCATGCAGGGCAGGGGTTCATTAATTCCTCCCAGCTGTCTCAGCTCCTTTTCCCTGCAAATCCCCAGAAAAGCAGCTGTGGGACATCTTCTCACTAAGCTGAGCTCCTGCAGGGCTTGTCTTGATGAGGACCTGCCTCTGGGCTGCCTCCTCCCCAGGGGCTAGAGCAGACCCCACCACCCGAGCACTTCTCAAGTTTCATCTCTCTTCTCAAATCATCTCTGTTCTGGCTGCGCTCACCTGGAGCGGGAGATGAGGGGGTTGGATCCTGGGGCCTGAGTTGCATTTTGCAGCTTTTCTCTTTTGTGACTTTAAAAGCTGCAGAGCTCCTCCAGGGCAGTGCACAAAAGGAAAGATATTTGGTCAGATTTAATGCTGAAAAGCAGGAAGAGCCTAATTTAGTGTTCTTTCAGTATTTTTTTTTTTTTTTGAGCTTCTGCCCTATATCTCAGGTTGTATTAAGGCAGACTTGTTATTGCTTCTTGTTTTAAATTCTAATAAATGTTGGATTCTCTACTGAGCACAGAAATGAACAGCTATTTCAATAACAAAATCTGTACAAAAGACAGTGTTTTCCAAAGACGCTATTCTATCCCATAGCACAGGCTAAGCATTCCCTATGCTCCTCTTTCACAGAAAAATAAAATGTTAAAAAAAAAAATCTTATCCAAACCATGACAAGTTTGTGTGGTATTCTCATGATGACTCTAGAAGAGGTGAAAAATATTTAAATTTGTAAAACAATAAAATTCCTGTATTTCAGTTGTGGTTATTGATGTTTTATAAATCTCATGTGCAACACATTCTAGCTTTAGACTATTGGAACAAGTTTCTGATTTTAAAGATGAACTAAAAAGGCAGACAAATGTTTGCTTTCGCAAACCAGAAGCACAATTTACTTGCAGATGTGATATGGCAATTTTGCTTAGTTTGCATGTGAAATGTGAAAATTCTCTCTTTTTTTTTTCATTTGGCTGGCCTAATTGTGTTGATAAACATTAACATGTTTAAGCTTTCTTTGTAAAACTGTGTATTCAGCTTTGGCATATTCATGCTCATGCTTAGAGACCCCTTTGGAAGAGATGCTCACAATAAACACAGAAACAGAAAATCAGAATTATTGGTGCAAAGCTGCACGACGAGTCTAAAACCACTGCCTGGGTGGTGGTGGCAGCCGCCCGTGTGAAAGCTGGCCCTGGTCCGGCTGCCGGTAGAGGGAGTACGAGCCGGAGCTCTGTGCAGGCTTCAGATGCTGCAGGAAGGGTGAGGATGTGGGAGCAAAATAAACAAAATGCAGAGGCAAAAAGCGTGCCACTGTCAGCCACTGTGGGAATCATGACTTTGCAGGAGTGAGAGCAAAATAAGCTAGCATTATGTTTCATGAACTTGGCTCATCTTTGCAGTTTCACTGTACTTGAGCTACTTCTTGACCTTTGTGCTAGAGAAAAGTGGGATTTTCAGTTAATTCTGTATTTCAGAGAGGCAGGGTTGCCAGCTTTCTTGATCTTTTAAAGTTACAAATACACTAACGTAGGCAAAACTCCAGGAGTGTTAGTACTATGATTTCTCTTCTTCCTTTCTCCTTCCAAAAGGAGTACTCAAAGGAAAGTTTCCCTTTTCAGATATGTTCAAGGGAAGTTTGTATAGATTTAATATAGCTATAAGAAAGGAAATGATTTGGGCCTGCATTATTTGCAAACTGATTTAACAGGCCCACTTACTGAATCTGAGTGATTAGGTCACTGAATATCTGAGATACTTCTCAGTGTAAGCTGTAAATGACAAGGACAGAACTGTATTACAGGAAAGAGACCATGGTTGAGCTTTGGATAATCAAGGTTCTAGTTTGCATCATGCGTGCTTTGGCAACAGCTGATTCCTGTAGGCATAAAAAAGCAAAAACATGTGCAAACTGCAGCATGACATTGTCACTGTGAGCCAGTCAACACCTTCAAGGTCATCGTTAGGGGAGTCTTCAGCTTTTTTTTTTTTTTTTTTTTTTTGCTTAGTTGCATATGGTTGGTTAAGATTTATTGCAATGATTGCAAAGGGACACCTGCTAAATGTCAAAAGATTCCTGGGAAACCTGAAGTGTTTTGCTAAGGCAAAACTAAGTCTTTTACACTGCTTTCATGAATCCAGCTCAGTGGGCTATAGTCTAGTTCTCCTCAATTGTAAGGCTTTAAGGCAGAAGCATAACCACAAAAGATATTCAGAAGAATTTGTCCTCTCAGACAATTTATCAAAAATGGTAAGTCTTGCTTCCTGAGATTGCTGGTATACACTGTGTGCGGGTCAGATCCACGGCAGAAGTCAACGGGCATTGCTCTGTTTTCCATGGAGCCATGATGATTCGCACCAACAGAGCCCTTAATCCAAGCTCTTCTAAGTGTATCTGGATGAATTAATCTTAAAGTGGTAAAATTCATATTAAGACACTGAAAATATAGAGAAATATCTTAACATTCATGTTTCTAGAAGCTTCTACCAAAGTTTGCCATGTCTCTCCTTTGGCTGTGTTGAAGCGTTCCTGCCCTACATCACCATTTTATTTTCAGCTCAGCACTTCTTTTCTCTGAGCAATGAAACACTTGCTTTTCAAGACTAATATATGGCCCCTGAGTGAAGGCAAGGCTGTGATTCAAATCAAGAGTTCTGTTGACATTATAATCCTTAGGAGCACAGCTGGAGCATTTCATGAACAGTAGCAAAGACCCTCCATTGATTTACTGCCTTGGTATTCGATCAGGAGCCCATGTTCTGTGTCGTTAGCTGCAACGCACAAAAAATAACTCAGCAGACTTCTAATTAAGGCATTTAGCTCCTTGCCTATCTTGTAAGAAAAGATTTGTGCTATATATGAGATGATGCTGCTTTTATGGATTCTCACCTATTTTTATAGCAGGAGGGCTCCAGGCCCTAAGAAGATCCCTAGGCTATATATAAATGGGATACACACCGAAGATGCTCTCCAAGCAGAAGACTAATCAGTGTGGGATGGCAGGAATTTTCCCATTTCTCTCCGTACTCAGCATCTTTCTTCTTTATTCTGGCTCCAGTTTATGTAACTTGACTGCCTAGACATAGCCCTCTGGACCCGCAAGCTCCTGCTCTGGGCAGCAGGCAAGCCCTTCCCTCTCGGCAATGCCGGTCCCCCACCAGAGTATGCACGAGAGCAATTTCCAAGCCGTGCTCTTCCTCGTCTCGCCCCTCGTTCCCAGCGGCAGGGCTGCCAGCCCCTGCTGACCTGAAGAGGAGAGTTCCCTAGATTGTTTCCAGCTTGCACTGCTAGCCCCGCTGAACGAATAGCACTTACAGTATTTTGGGGTGGTGACTCACAAGAAAGTCATGAATGCCCCCTTACGGGCTGTCCGAAGCCCCTGCTAAGAAGTGTTTTGTTTTTTCTTGTTTTCGTTGTCCAGGCTGCTTGCAGATATCTTCACAAGACTCGAACGCAGTTTTCTCGATTTGTTGTCCGTTATCAAGCCGCACCCTAAAGGGTGACAGCTCGGACACCGAGGCTCCAGGCCGGCATCATTCCTACTTCTCTTACAAGTCCCCGCAGTGACAGTCACGATACAGAGCTCTTCTGGGTATCACAGGGGACACCAAAGCAGTACCCAGGGCCAAAGCCAGTGATGCTCCTGACTGCCTTTCAGTTACTTATCTCCCTGTTTATTTCAATGATAATTTAGACAGCTAAAGTTCCTGGAAAATCTAGGACTTGGGAATAAAGCTAAGTGCATCATAGTCATATTTTTTAACCTCAGTTGTGCTCCAGAAGCTTTAGTTATCCTCTCAGATAAAATTAAGTACTCAGGGATTATCATCACAGACACTTGTGTCTCTCAAAGCTTTAAATGATTTCATCAAGGCCAAAAAAAGTTACTGTCAAGGCATGCTCTGGATTCAAGTGTTCCTGGGGACAGAAGACCTGCAGTTCTTAGGCCAGCTCAGATTTGTAGCTCTATAGTTATTGCTACAAAGCTTTTATTTTTTTCCTACAAAAGTTGGGGTTTATCATGGCTGGGTCCTCAGGTAATATAAGACGTGTATCATGGCAATACAACAATTTCTACCAGCCTCCCGTGGCTCTCAGGCCACAGGCTGGTTCTCAGTTCAGCAGTAATCCCTCCATCAGTGTGATCCACCAGTGATGAAGATCCTACCATCTTCTAAAAAGTTTGTATCAAAGAAATATTGGAGGTATGAAGCTCTCAGGAGAATGGCAAAATAGAAGAAACTGGAAGTTCAAGCTGGGGGAGAGATGGCTTCAAAGCTGATCTGGAGCAGTGGTTGTGACAGCAGCCAATTGAACTCACAGGGCCCACAACTCACTCCCTAGCTCACCTTAGCTGGCCAGTGACCAGGGATGTGCAAGAAAGCCACATGCACCAGGCAAACTTCTCTAAGCTACAGATGGGTCTCAGGACTCATCCACAGGGTGGGTTTGGCTTTTTCCAATGCAGTGGTGTAATCGTGGGCATGAGGTCACAGGATGGGGACATATTACAAGTGCAGCACAAGTCTAAGCAAAGCTCCAGCTGAAATTTTTGATCCTGAATGTATTATGGGGGCGAACAAGTGCAGATGGCTCTTTCCTGGATGACTCCCAGCTTTATAGACTGCCAGGACAGGTCTGAAGCTTGTGAAAAACCCGGTCTGCCTCTCACTCCAGGATTGCCATGTGCGTGGATTACCTGTTGCTTTCCAGCACAGTCCCTGATCCCAGGAAGAGTTGAAAAAAGTCATGGAGATCTTTGGGTAGCTATAAGATTGAAATTCTGCATCACCCTTTTTGAATAGTTTTATCCTCCGACAATTTGCTATGGATGACTAAGTAGAGAGTACAGCTAAAAAGTAGTTGAGAAATACTTCGTTAGTTTTGTCAAACAAACAAAATATTCCATAACATCCTTTTCTCTTGCAGCCCTGACAGTACATTAAATCAGTGGGATGTTTTTTTTCACTAAACTGAGCAAGATCAGACATCAGTAAAATAATGTCATGTAAAATAACGAGAGTGTTAAGGTTTATGACTGCTTATTTGGTGGCGCTGAGGTTATCCAATGGGAGAAATACTACCAAAGTCCAGTGAGATATGGTTACCAGGCAGGAATCCCAGGAGATTCTATTTCCACACAGGAATCCCATGAGACAGTATTATCAAGCAGGAATCTGTAGTATTCAGTTTACCACAAGGCAGTAATATTAGATTTTTAGAATTAAATCCTGTGGTATCTTGTTTTATAAGAGTTGGCACAGAAGGAATAGAGAAAAACGCAATGGACAAACGAAATCTCCCCGGAATCTCAACTGGCAGCCCAAATCGCTGCAGTGATTTCTAGTAGAAATAAAATGTCACAGAATTTCCACATCCTGAGATATTTTACTAAAAGTAATACAAATCGCTTCAGTTCACCAAAATTAAGTCCAAAACATGAATACTTTTGTGATTGTTTTTTGACTGGTGAAATTCACTTCTGAATTTTGTTTATTTTTGTTTTTAGCAAGGGTAGTACTATTTCATCAATGTGTAATACCACCATTCTAAATCAGCATTAACCACGATAATTAGTTCTTCAGACCAATATCTTTTACTGCACATGTGTGATGCTTCACACAATGGTGTCTGCAGCATTTGAGTGATATAAAAATATAATAGAATTGATCAAGCTAAATTCATTCTCCACATTATCTCTTTTCATAGTACTAGTCACATTGGCATTTACGATGAGAAGTGACCAGATATGGGTTTAAAGGAGACCTAATTTAATTCCAACTTCTTCTTGGAGGTTTCGTCACTAATCACATGAGTTTTGACAGTTTGCCAGTCATAAAGAGTGATCTGAGAAAAACTTCCACCCTCCTTTCCACAAGAGGAAACTAAAACTCACTATTTCTGTTTGGTCACAACAGATTAGTGTAAATGCTGATTTCATTTTAACTGTAATATGCTTAACAATATCATAATAAAACTTTCTCAGTATTTAATCAGAGGAAATTTCTGACAAAGAACCATATCCTCTTAAAATAAAAGCGAGAAGAGCTGACAGGCTGATTCATTTTGTGATCAGCTGAATAAAAGCTGAGTATGCATTAAATTAAAACCCAGCATCAGGTTCAAGCTCTACCTTTACTTCTTCAGTCTTTTCAAATAAATCTTCTCATACAATCTCTCATGAAGATATATTTTGGAAGGTGAATGACAGATGCAGTAGGTTAAAAACTCTTATGGCCCATACATCCGAACAAACAGATAGAATGACGCAGATCTCAAAAGTTTATCTTAGTGGAGAGGGAGACATGGAAACTAAGAGGCAGATCTAGACAGGAGAGTAGAAAACTGTTGAAAAGCATCTGCGCTGGGGAAGGTAAAAGGCAATCAACGGGGAAGCTGAGAAGAACTGCAAGAATCGGGAGCAAAAGCCACTGAAATGAATGCAAAGACCCCACAGATGTCCCTGCCCTGGCACCAAGCCTCCGGTGGGATGCATGGAAGGTCATTCTGAAGAAACTTGTCCTTCTGGTACTGCTGACAACAAAGGTGTTACAGATGTGACAGTGTCAGGTATTCCTCTTGCTTTTCAAAGCTGCGGAAGGACTTCTGGTATTCAGATGAGATTACAAGCTGAAGAAAAGGCAGTGGCAGGAAGGAATATAAAACTCAAGAGGCATTAGCCTGTTTGCTGTGTTTGAGAATATGTTTGCTTGAGTGCTTGTGAACAAGAAAGCAGGCACTGCTGAATAGTAGGCTTAAGGAAAATCAGTTTAGCCTTAGAAGAGGGTGTAGATACACTGATCAGATCTTAAACCTAAAAGACATAATCAAACAGAAGTGTGAGCATGGGAGACTTGTGAATGTGCTAAGTGAACCATTAGAAAGCATATCACCTATAGTGTGGACATAGGTGACACAGAGGTACAAGAAAGAGTACAAAGGAAGATCACTGGTAAGGACAGATGGAAGAGTTATTGAAGGCAGGCTCTGGAGAGATGCACATCAGGACCACAGCAATCTCATGATCAGCTCAGCAGGTAATGCCTTGGGACCATTAGAGCCCACAGAGCCAACAGCCACCAGATGCTAATCGCTTGCAGTCCCCAGTGACAACAGAGCTAACCACACTGGCGGTTCACGGGCAGCTGCATCTCTTGGGATCTTTGCGAGAGCCCTGAGAATTAATACACTCCTTTTGCTTAGGGACTGACATGTATCCTTGTGCAGAAGGCTGAGAAGGGAATGTGATGTTTGAAGGGAAACATCATTTGTGAGTGGGGCCTGCATTGCGATATCTGTCATCTCTGCTGGGAAATGTAAAAGGTAGATCAACAAGGGAGCCAAGACTAGCTGCAAGAATCAGAACCAAAGATTATCAAAAAAAAAAAAAAAAACCCCAAAAAAACCCACCCACTCTTTTTGCATAGAGACCAATTTCACACGTTGCTACAACATAGACAACGGAAATTAAAATGACCGTACACCTTAGAAGAATTAACATCGGTATGTTCAAAGGCTATTTTTTGTATTTCACTTACTGGCATGAAAAGAAAAACTGCACTAATCCTGACTCATACTTGTTTACTTTGTCTATGAGCATGTATCCTTTTTCTCCAGTATTTGAACAACTGCAAATTAGTTACTGTTTATTACAAAACAAAAGAAGAAGAATCAAATTGCCAACACATGCAGTATTGGGTTCCCTCTTTTCACCCCCAGGGGGAGATTGTAAAAAAATACACAAGCATCACTTTTTCAGAAAGGAAGCCAGACATCCTTTCCAAACTAAGGTGCACTGTATCTATCATCACCACAAGTGTGCACTTATGATAAAGTGTATGTGCAAAGACCTGGAAGTTCACGCTCTTTCGCACTAGGATATCCTATTCCCAGTTCACAAAATCTAGCCATAAGTAGAAAGTTTCCATTAAGTTAATATTACTCATACAGTGGCACTGCATAAAGACAGAGCTGCTAACAGACCATACCCAAGCATAAGCCAGACTGCAGCCTGCAGATATAAGCAAAAAGGCAGGAAACACTTGTCCCTACACTCCTCTCCAATCACAAGAGCTGGAGACTTGGCCCAACTCAGGCTCAGTTGCCTTCACAGATGTTGGGGTAGGAAGACACGACTGATTTATAGAAGCAGGAGAGCCATGATTTCAAAGTGAGAACATGTTTTGTACTTGAGAACACCACTGAAAAGTTAATTAAAAGTTCAGGAAGTCTCTCATTCTCCAATATGCCACTACTAGCACATCATTTCATTAAGAAGATACACAGTAAATTCAGAAGTGCACCAAATGTACTGTACTATTTGTGCTCTGCCATTTCATCACCAGGTATAGCATGTGGTTGACTAGAAGGTAGATATGTAGTCCAGAAAGTAAGCGTAAGCAAGCTAAGCATCTAGGCTTCTGCTGTTGTCAATGGAGGAAGTTGTGGAAGAGTGGTGTTTTATGCCAGCTAAAGTGTGTCTTTTAGGATGGAATGAATCTTCTTGGTTGGACTACATGATCTCTACTGGTTGCTTCCAGCCTCAACCATTCTGCAATTCTGTGATTCCTTTGGAAGTGCTTGCTTTTCTCATTGAAGACAGACAACTAGCTGAGATTGGACACCTAACTTCTGGACAGCCGGCATTAGGTGAGAAGTCCCTCTCTTGCAGTATTAGCTTTACCAGCCACCAAGACTCTTCACTTGCTAAGTAAAACTGCTCTTCTGCCTTGCTATGAAACACACTAAACAAGCATGTGTGCTGTGGAGGGAGGGAGAGAAGAGAAAATGTTCTCTATTATTCTAAACAAAAAATTTCAGCATTTCAGTATTTCCTTATCAGCCCTTCTTCACTACAAGACTTGATTACCCAGAATGTTCCCAACAGCTGCGCAGCACATTGATAGGAACATACAGAAAACATAACCAAAGAAAGAGATGCAGGTTTCTGGACAGAGTTTGCAGAGCTCTCTGGGGCACTCCAGCCTAGAAGCAAATGATACACGCACGGTAGGAAATCCTCTGTGCTGGTCTGCCCAAAGTGCTGCGCAATAGTCAGACCGCAGATTCCAGCAACACCAGTAATGTTCTCTCAAGCATCAGAAAGTGTCAGAGAAATCTACTCTTCTCTGAAAAAACACTGATATTTCAAGAAGTTTGTCTTATTCTGCTTGTACATAGCATGCTTCTAAAACCTTTGCAAAACCATCATTCTCATCTTCACCTTTTTCCACAGAACCTTTCACTAGTATGTTCTTCATTGTCAGTCTCACTAGCAGCACCTCATGTGTTCACCTCTCCAAATAAGTATTTAATGCGTATTTTCATAATCTTGGCTTAGCAGCCACTTGTTTCACAGTGATAAAATGCTGTTATTGCACAGTGACTTGCTGAAGTCAGGCAGAATCGCAAGGCAGCCTGCGCAGCAAATCACAAGATTGAGACTTGGGGCAAAAATCTGGTCATGAGTTTGGTTTGGGATTTATTGCTCAGCAACTTGGAGCACAGCTACTCAACAGCTGGCTCTTTAGCCAAAACACACTGGCAAACAGAGAAAAATTGTCATGGTAACAGTGTTACAGTGCATAGTGCAAAAATGGTGCATGGTGCACTCCAGTCTACTAAGTGAATTCCTGAGTGGTACCACAATAAAAATTATGACTAATAATAACTTGCAATAATAAGTATCACTACTGCTAATAATAGAAATTGTTATATTTATAGCACAAAAACAGCTAGATGTCTTTGACTAGTATTTGGTGACTCCAAACTGCTGTTTAAGTGTGTCTGGCTGATTTCTTACAAGCTCCGCGCTGAAGTATTGCAGCTCCCCCAGCAATACAGAGCTAGCTTGGGAGCAAAAGCATTCTGCATATTCCCCTCCCACAAACTGCTGTGGCTCCAAAGGGGTAATAAATGACAACACTGTGCAAGGTTTGTTCTTGCAATCCTAAATGATAACTGCGCCCAAGCCATAGCTGCTTTAAGTGGCAGTTTTGGGGTTGTTTATTTGTATTGACACCATGAATTTTTCCTGCTGTGCCAGTGCCAGTTTAGAGCACAGACTCACAAACAGGTGCCTCTACAATGCACAAGTGGTGATGGTGGACAAAAAAGCACTTTCTATGCTTTGTAGAAACCAAGCATAGAACAATCCTGGGCAGCTTGATTCTTCTTGCTGATCTCCCTGTCCTCAGAGCTCCACACCAGGGACCTCAAGGAAGCTGTGACATGTCAAATTCATGATGCTGTCTGCCTCTTCAAACGCTGATGTCAAAAAACTGGTGCTACTACCTAATACCACATTCTTATTAAACCATTCCAGCAGCAACTAAGTGGAGATTTCCAGGAGAACAACCAGCACAGCTTCTAGGTTTTTCTTGCTCTCTCTCACTTTGATAATTTCTGTTCTCCGGCCACCATGACTTTGCTGGGACCCCAGTTCATCTCCTTGAGAAAAAGGCCACCAGGACAGCCTTTTGGATCTCTTCTCTTAGAATAAGGTAGAGCCAGCAACAGCAAACACCTTGTGCTCCACTGGTTGACAATGCATGACCTGGGCCTTCTTCCTCTCAAAATAAAACCATAATAAATAGATATCATTCACCTGTGCTGCTATATCAGTGTTGGGCAATGAGACCAATGAAAATAGATTGACTGCAGCAATTTGTAATTAGAACATGTAGCAAGAGTGTTGAAAATTAGCAGTTGCCCGAGCTTTTTAGAAGACAAGTCAGCCAGTGGCTTATTTAGTTTCCTGCTGTTTGTAGTTTCATTGTAATTGAAGTCTTAGAATAAACTTTGTCAGAAAAATAATAATGGTAATAACGGCATGTAGACAATAGCAGCAGCATTTTACAGTGAGGACTATTGTATCATCATTATGTTCTTTTGTTTTCCAGTGTAAGAAATTCAGCCCTAAAGACTCCAGTGCTTTTCTTTTCTGAGTTCCTACATCGGATCTTCAAGTGATGATTAGCACCCCAGTATGATGGACCTAACAACCCTTATGTAAAATAAATTTACAAATTAAAAAAATGGAATAGGAGGGAGAAGAAGAATGCAGGATCATTTTGAAAGGAATGTTTTAAACATCGGGAAGTATTTCCATCCAAACACTGCTACCCATATTTAGCTTTAATCCCTTAAAATAAGCAGTTATGCTGAAAACTTAAGATCATTTTCTCATCTCTCACTGCAGCATTATGAGGGGTCATTCACGTACATAAAGATGAACATTATTCCCACTTAAAACTTTCTTTGAATTTCTAGGGCAATGCTAAGCAGCCGTGGATGTACCAAAATCAGCCCCTCTGTTTTTGCCAGCTTCTTCACATGCTGGAATGAATTGCAGGCAGCTTGTTCCATGTGGGTCAACAGGAGCTCTGCTATGCCTTTTGTGGCGGAGGGCGTGCTGCAGTGGTTATTATAAGACTGCAAGACTTTGGGGTTCGCAGGGCTTTTTCTGGCCATGTCTCTGACTGAGTGGAATATTTTGTGACTTATATAGCACGTGGCAAATAGCATAGCAGTGACTGCACAGCACTGTCTGAATTCCCTGGGCAGGGAGTTTTCCCCTCGTTATGTGTCATTCCCAACCCACTGTCCAGTCCAATAGCTCACAAGTACATCCTCCATTCCCATTAACACCAGTAATAATGTACATAAAAATCCATATCAAAATAATCATTCTGATTAGGTGTTCATTGCAGAGAGCCAAGGAGACTGTGCGGTTTCATTCCAATCCTGTTCCCCAGGAACAAAAGTAAACACCTCAAAAGATGTACTGTTACAGCAGTACTATCATATGAAGAACCATCCAAAAGAAATTAATCAGTCTCTCTTTTTCATTTGCTTACTGATTTGTTTTACCTACATCCATTTAGTTCCTTACTGTAATACTGCTATTACTGTAGTTCTTGTTGCTTTATTAACAAAGTCAGAAAAATGGAAGGGAAGCAGTCAAAGGCAGCATCTAAATGGTTGACTAGACTGGAGCTGTTCTTGGCCTTGAAAAAAAAAGAGGAATTTGATAAAATAAAAAAGCCTGCAGTGAGCTATGTTATCTCTGCAGGTTCCTCAGTATTGGGTGGGTTTTTCTGGGTGAGGGTTGTATCTCCAATACTTAGCTATATCCCATGTGATCCAAACTTGGACTGAGTGGCAATTATTATAACTACCAGGAGATGCTGTTTAAAAGTGGAAGGGAATAGCAAAATAGTAAATATGTCAAAATCTAAGAGAAATCCTCTAGACATGTCTGATTTCCTAACACATTAACATATTTTCCATGCTTCGCAATATGCTTCTTAGCTACACATCTAGCTTCCTAGCTTTCCTTTCCAAATAGGGGAAGAAGTTAGTTAATTATTATTATACCTAATAATTTATCTAATTACTATTGCTGTCACTAACTTCAAGCAAAACATTATCTGATAGGAAGCTCCACAGTGGTGTGGTCCTCAGCTCTATAGCTGCCCTGTCCTCTGTGGCCTTTGTGGCCTATAGTTTACTTTTCAAAGACTTACCCAGCAAACAAAACAGTTGCTTCTGGCTGTACTCTGTCACCAGTCTGATTTCATCAGGAGTAACGCAGTGCTGGGCTGAGTGAGCTGGTTGTTAAATCACAACACTGCAGTAGGATACAAGTTAAGCTGTGCTTCTATAAAGTGTTTTCAAGGCTCTTCATGTGTCAGAGTGCAAAATAAAGCTTCAGCCATTGCCTGTATCAATAGCAGGTATTGCAAATGAGAATTATTTAGGAGTTTTCTGAACACCTGGGCTCCAGTCCTTGCCTGATGCACTTTCTTGGGCACTCTGGAAGGTCATACAGTCTGTCAGTGCATGGAAGTGAGGGAGCACAGTGCAGAGTTGCTGCAGGTCTTCAGCCCATAAAGACCATACGTACCTTCCTCAGATCCCTGTGATCCTGATGCCCACTCTGCCACCCCAGGTGTATGGGAATGCCCCTCACTTGAGAGTCAGGTACCTGCCACTCACAGCCACAGGTGGCAGTGGACTGTGGAGGACGACAGCAGTGCTGGACTCACAGGAGTGCTCTGAGGGTACAGCCACCCACTCCAGAGAAGACTTGAACCTGGGAGTGATGAGAGCTGTGGAAAGTCCAGGAGTAAATAAGGAAAAGAAACACTCACACGTTTCATAGATGCGACACTAAAGGTCAACTGGAAAAGTTACTCTCCTACATGTTCAGTGAGGTTATGATTTATACAGCTATGTCCATATATGTTCTGACAGATTTTAAGTGGTGCTTTGCTGGGCAGTTTTAAAATTCAGCAATACATGTCATTTGCTTACAACAGCCAGTTTCCCTCACATTAGCCACCAGCAGAAAATGATTCATCCAAGAGAGGCCACATGTTGAACAGATTTGTCTAAAGAATTATGCTACGTTCAAAGTCAGCCCAAACATTCTCACACAAAAAGTTAACTTAAGCTACTATTTCCCACAATAATAATAATAAAAATAAGCTTAACAAACACTTATACTGATTCTCAAAACTCATTTTCTATTATGCTTCCTTTTACCAGTTTTCTTTGGCAGGGTGTCAAGTAATGTATCAGCAAAAGTATGTTTCATAATCCGACAAAAGGAAAAAATATAGGTATATTTTTAGTTTGAAACTGTTTATAATTTCAATAGGTAAAAAGAATACAGGACAAGGAAGAACAAAATAGCATATGCAGAAATGTCAGCAATGAATATGAAAGTATAAGCATATGAATTTTTAAGCATATATTTTAAGCATATAAGAACAAGCCTGCAGGAGAACTAAGTTTCTAAAGAGTAACAATATTAATAATAAACTCCCCTTTGAAACGTTTTTCTCCAACTAGAGTCTTAACAGATTTTCCTACGGATCTTAGGTTCCTACTCCTTGAAGCATGAGGATGAGGGCTGTGAACCTATGAAAAGACCCCAGAACCTGATATCCTCCAAAATGGTCTGGTTCAGTTGACAAAATTCCCAGGACATTTCCATTGTCCTGCCCCACTGAGTCTTGCTCTTCCATAACACCAACTCCAATCACGTATTCCCCCTGTGTTAAAAAAACACTGAACTCATCCTGTCATATACTGAATTTGAGAAAGATGATAGCCCTGAAGAGCTCTGATCCCTCATGCTGATTGCACTCATCCCACTGCCCCATGGAGAAGCATCCCAGGCTGGCACCTCCACTTGCAGGAACTCACATTAATCTCAGCATCAGAGAGACATCCCATTTAGCACTGCTACAAATTCCTCCCTTAGCTGGTTTTCATGCCATAGTTTTCCAAAGCTCTTTTTCATGCCAGCTGTAGTTCACACATAATTATTCAAGTAGGCAGTGGCACCACAGAGGCAACTGCAGAATATCTAGTAGGTAAAAGACATAGTTCAACCCTGCAGTTAAGGTCTGTGGTTTTATTTAATCATCCTTTACCATGAACACAACTTCCACAAATGGCAATTGCTTTTGTAATCCTGTCAGCGTGTCCTGAGGATGGACAAGGGAGGTGACAGCTACAGAAAAAAAGGAAGAAAAAGAAGAGAGAGTAGTGGGCAAGGAGAAAAATCTGTGGGCAAAAGAGATGATAATAGCTAACAGAACAAAAAACTGCTGGGAAGATAGTGTGATAGTGATAGATGGGATGGGATGGGATGGGATGGGATGGGATGGGATGGGATGGGATGGGGGTTTCCGCTGTGGGGACTACTTGATTAAAAAGAAGCATGGGGCAAAGCTACAGCCTGCAGAGACAGGGTGAGAGGTGGAGGCTCTAATAGATTGTCCAGACGCATTTCTTCACCTGAAAGGTGCTCCTGCGCCAGGCACTGACGAGGACCAGCAGGACAAGGAGGTGGCCTGCCGTGGCTATGTCAGCTTGATGAGGCGCTGATGAGGGCCAGCAGGTCAAGGAGATTCCCTGTCGTAGCTACGTCAGCTTGGTTGGCTAGGAGCAGCCCCCAGTCTGCTTGTGAGCTGCTAACCCCACACTACCACCGAGCTGACGTTGCAGGAACAGTTAACCCCACAGCTCAAAAGCAGTAAAGAAGTCAAATGCAGAAGCTGAGGAGAAGACTGCTAAGACACTGAATGTATTCACGGAAAGTCAAATGACCATGGCTTGATGTTCCAGCTGGAACTCGTTGGCCCCTGCAATAATGGATGTATTTGGGCAGCATCATCACAAGCTGAAAGATGGAGACCTAGAAGGGCCAAATAGATGCAGACAGTCTTGTTCCCTCCGGTCTCTGCTTTATATAGGGATACTCAGAGATATTCTACTGTATAAGCTCAGCAGGACCAAAGGAAGTAGCTGCTGAAAAAGCCCATACCCATTACAAGCAAAGCGACACCCAATCTCCTCATTGAACCCATCCATATACATTGGAGGAAGTTACTGGTGCCTCTGTTGTTTGCTCAGCTTTGTAGCTGCCTGCTGCTGTCCTCCTTCGCTGCCCCTTTCCAGTACTCCAACATCACCCAAGATAATGACATTTTAATCACGGCAAGACGTGTACAACAGCAAACCACCCAGGCACATGGAGATCAAATAGACCATCTGGAAAAAGGGAGAGAAAAGAGTGCATCTGACTGTTGGCTTATGTGTGGGCAAACCCTAACCCTGTCCTGATCGTGCAGAGGGGCAGCCAGACATGGACATGAGAAAGGCTGCTCAGGCGAGTCCCTTTGGCAGGTCGCTGGGCAGGGGTCTTCCAAAATAACCAAAACTGAAGGGTGTGTGTGTGAATGGTGGGTAGGGTATGTGCCTGCTTTCTTGCCATGACTTCAGAGCACATGAACGTGGTGAAAGGGATTTTTGGCTAACAACACACTTCTCCATGCCCCTTCTAGTCTACTCCCCAGCCATCCAGATCAAAGGGTCTCAGAACAATATTTGTCATCAGTAGAAGAGCACATAAGCTCTTCTACTGCCCCTTCTTTCAGGGACATTCACATCTATTTAGTGGGATCAATAAATACATAAACTGAATTATTGGCCTAAGCTCCTTTACAGATACAGAGTCAAATTCTCCTGAGTGCTGTCCCAGTGCAAATGCAGAAAAACTCCCACAAAATTTGCAAAGATAATCCAGATTTATTCTCTCTTTCCCCCCTTCTTTCAGAATACATGATACGGAATTTGAGTCTGGCTGTGAACTTGAATTCTATGAATCCTTTCTTACTTGTTGTACCTTAAGCCTAGAGGAATTTGGAAAGCAGAACTGTCTGAACTGTGACATCTATACATGCTTCTTAAGGATCAGAGCCAATACAAAGAGGAAGATATTTAACCTGTTGTCATATTTATATTGTTAAATTGTCAAATTTAACTTTAACAAATTGGTAACTTAATTGAATGTTCTGGGCGCTCTGTGTAATCACTTAAGATCTGATCTTACAAATATACAGACTCAGAGCCTGACAGGCTTTTAGGACCCCATTTCCATGTGTCCCAAAGGAATCTGGCCTCGACAGCCTTCAGGCCTGAAGTGCACATCCCCAACTTTAAGTTTCAGCACGCACCCACCGTTAGGCATATGATCTCACCTCCACAGGGCTCAGGCCTTGGACTTCATGCTTTCTGGCTCAGGGACATTCGCTCGCCCAAGCTGCTTAGCAAGCTTGACCTGACAGGCGTGCGGCGGAAGCGCCGCTACACTGCCGCGTCTCGCAGAGCATGGAAGAAGCCCTGGTTTTGGAGCAGGCTGCAATTGCGCTTTTCTGAAGCCTCCCAGAAGGACATGCTGTGCAGCACAGTCCCTGCAGGGCACGGGCACTCCTAGGCACAGAAGCAGCAGCTCTGCTTTCTTCTGGCCACTGCATAGTACTTTCATCCTGAGATGGTCCCCTGGGAAAGAAGTTGAGATGGGCTTCATGCAAAGCTAGTACCTGTCTGTGTATTTGATTTCATAAAAAAAAAAAAAAAAAAAAAAAAAAAAAACAGTTACCAACTACACAACTCTAGGTTGACTTCACATACGAATTTGCTTGTTTGACACATTAAGACAAAGGTGCACCTGGAAGGCCTTTCCAGTCCTCCCCAACACGGCAGCAGTCTCTCTTCCACACTGGCAGGGGTGGGAGGTGAAAGAACCTATTGCAGAGAGCAGAGGCGCATACGCACACCTTGTGTACATGCCCCTCACAAGAAGGAATAAAAGTGCATCATCTGGGTTTGCTTAGGTTTAGCGAAGGTCAGAGATTTTCGCACCTAGGTGAGCTGTCATCTGCCCCGGGGCAATTCTCTTTTCTCTCGCATCCTTTGCTAGAACAGCAGGAGTGCTTTGCTGGCGTGAAACACTGGACTGCCCTCAGGCTATAAAGGACTTGAGTCACAAACCACTTCACTCCTTTCCCCTCTCCTCCTCATTTCATATTAACTCAGGACTATTCAAAATTGTTCTAATATTCCCTCACCTGTTGGCTATGAAAATCTGCTGCAGGACGAGGGAGGTAACAAAACCTACAGCATTTGTTCTGATCAAAGTAACTCTGGACTGGTGTAGTCAAAACTTATACTTTTAAATACTGAGTTTCATTTGCAAAAACTTAAATGGAATTAAATAATCACTTAAGAACAACTGCATCATTAAGATGCAAAACCAACATATAAGTGAACGCAAAACAAAGATTAGAAAATAATCACACATTTAAGAAGCACAGCAATACTTGAGTGAATGGACAGCTTCAGGGTCAGAAATAAACTCCTGTCATTACAGCTCCTATCAGTACACTGAGCAACAAGGAGCTCTGCGTGTCCTGCCGTCCAAAGCAATGCTGAGCTTTCTGACTTGTTAAAGGGCCATGTAAATCAGAAACATGATTATTACTTTTGAACACAAGCTGCCTCTTTAATTTTTTTTTGCCCTTTATTAAAAATCTGGCCCTTTAATTGTTTAATCTTTTCTTTTTTTTTCTTTTCTTTTCTTTTTTTTTTTTTTTTTTTTTGTAAGTTCTTTCATTTTTCATTGCTTAAACCTCCCATGCATCAACTATTTTGGCTTTTAATGAAGGGATTTTTTTTTCTGCATCCAGCAAACAGTAAACCATGTCGCCTGGATACAGCCAAAGCCTAAATTCCACAGATTTCCACAAAGTCATACATTGTGTTGGAGGAAAGTGTGTTGGGCATTCTTTGATTTTTGTGCCCTGCATTAGCATTTGTAAGCACTTATAAAAGAGAGAGAGCAAAAGAAAGAGAGAAGGGGGAAAAGAGAGAGAAGAGAAAGAAAGTGAGAGAAAGGGGGAAAAAGAGAAGAGAGAGAAAGAAGAGAAAGAAGAGAAAGAAGAGAAAGAAGAGAAAGAAGAGAAAGAAGAGAAGAGAAGAGAAGAGAAGAGAAGAGAAGANAAGAGAAGAGAAGAGAAGAGAAGAGAAGAGAAGAGAAGAGAAGAGAAGAGAAGAGAAGAGAAGAGAAGAGAAGAGAAGAGAAGAGAAGAGAAGAGGAGGCTGTTGTGATGAACGCAAAATATGACCGTTTCTTCTAAAAAGTTTGTGCTGTCCCTGCCGTTTAGCACCAGCGCCGGGCTCCCTCTCCCCTCAAGGCGCTGCGGAGCTGTTAAGCATCTGGGGGTGATAATTTGACTTTGGGCTAAGCCGGAGGGCTGCAGCAGGCAGCAGTAGGTGGTGATGTAATAGGTACCAACGCACATGGATATATAAATATCGTGGCGAGGGCTGAAGCGCTATGGCTGAGCCGCTGGCCAAGAAGCCGGGCACTTCGGACAAGGCTCCCGCCGCGGGGATCAAGTTCAGGAGCCGCCGCTCCCGGGATTTGCTCTCCATGCAGCCCGCGCGGGGCAGCCGCGCACGGTGGGCGGCCTGAGCGCGGGGCTGCCCCGCTCGCCGAGCCCGCCGGGGGCCCTTTCCCCGCTCGCCCGCGGCAGCCGCGGGGCGAG
>NW_020454649.1:4047691-4108527 GCF_003342845.1 Nothoprocta perdicaria
GGCCGCGCCAGCGGCGCTGGGACGCGGCGCTCCTGGCGCGCTCCGTGGCGCGCCTGCCGGCCGAGCGCCGCGACGGCGACTACCTGCTGGGCATCAAGCGGCTGCGGCGCCTCTACTGCAACGTGGGCATCGGCTTCCACATCCAGGTGCTGCCCGGCGGCCGCATCGACGGCGTGCACAGCGAGAACCGATACAGTAAGCGCCGCCGCGGGGCCGGGGCGCGCCGCGCCCGGGGGCTCCACTCGCCCCTCGTTTTGGCCGGAGGGGGATGCGGGCAGCGGCTGCTCGGGCTGCAGGAGAGCGGCGGCGCCCGGGGCGCGGGGCGCGACGCGGTGGGGGCTGCGCGGGGGACCCCGCGGGGCCGGGACGCCCTGACTGCCGCCTCTGCTCCGCAGGTCTGCTGGAGATCTCCCCCGTGGAGAGGGGAGTGGTGAGCATATTCGGCGTGAAGAGCGGACTCTTCGTGGCCATGAACAGCAAAGGCAAACTCTACGGATCCGTAAGTAGCTGCCGGGCCGCGTGTGGGCAGGGGCCGCCAGCGGCTGGGGTGAGAGGCGTGCGCAGCGTGGAGCCCACATACCGCCCAGGGAGGCCAAGCTCACCGAGCCCCTCTTGCAAACCCCTCTCCCGGCATGCCTGGCGCTTCCTTGGCTACCACATAGAGAGTAGAGTCATTTGGCCGTGGCCCCTAGTCTGGCCTAGCGTGTTCCCCAGCAGAGCAAGTCCCCACGCCAGGCACAATCTTCCCTATGCTGAAGCATAAACAACTTGCAGCACTTACGGCACTCCCTTGCCTGTTTCTCAGAGGGCACTCAGACCTGTGATCAGCCAGGCCCCCTATATGATTCTTTATGATATGATAAATCGGTGCCTGCCACATACTTAGTGATCACTCCTTGTTCGTGCTCTGCTTGGAGAATCTGTTCTGATGAGGATTCCGCATCTTCAGGGGTCAGGCTTATACACATATATAAGATGGCAAGGCCTATTAGGGGACAATACAGCTCTTCTTTTTATATTGAATCTTGGGAACAAATAGTTAGAGACATCTTTTAAAACCCAGTTGGCTCCTACAATAACAGTGGAGGTCTTTGCCCATTTCCAGCTGTCTTTCTGCTCCTGAGCTCCCCTCCGTACAAGCTGTAGTCAGCATCATTTCATCTCCACTCTCCTGAATCTCCTTCCCCACCCAACGCTTTTCTATTTCTTAACTCTGGTTATGTTTGGAAGGAACTTGAGCTGAGGAAGGGCCCAGCTATATCAGAGCTAACTGGGGTCTTTTCTCCTCGCATGAAGTATCCAAAATGATGCTGTGGCAGCAATCCTGTCACAGAGCATTTTGGCTTTAATTCTGAGGTGGTCAGGATCAGCCATCAAAGTGCAACAGGTTCTTTGCATCATTTCTTCTCAAGGTGTTATGCTGGTCTGGTGTCCTGGAAAAAGCAATCCCCAGGCAGGCTGAGACTTCTCTTATAAACCCCTCAGCTTTTGCCCAGAGATTGCCCAGATCGGCTCTTCTGTTTCCCTGCAGCTCGCACACCTGTAGCACCCATCCCTCTGCGCTTGCCTAAGGACCCGCGTCAGTGGCAGCAAGGTGCCTCTCATGGATTTATCACTTATCGGGCAGCTACTGCTTTGGGAACAAGGCAGACTCATCCCGCAGGCTCCAGAGTATCAGCGGAGCTCTGCATTTTAACATGGGAACACGGGCACAGGCTGCCACTCATCACGCTCTGCCCCAGAATGTTGTGCCTCTTTTCTCACTAAGAGAGAAGGGGCATTGACCAAATGAGAGGAGCAGGAGAGCGGCCCAGAGCTCTGCCCTTGCCCCACTGCACTGTCCTCACTGTTAAAACATGAGTGCAGACTTTGCTACGGGGTGGGCTTCCCAGCCCAGTGCATGCCTGGCCTGGCCACGGGCCTGATCCTTTGAGCCCCCAATGTTGTTTGAAGCTTCGTTTGGTCGATCTCTCCAGGAGCTCTCGCTCCTGTGCGCACCTACCGCACCTGGCGGCGAGAAGATTTCCACACCTGGTGTTTAAAATTCCTTCTTGCTCATTCTCTCCTTTTCATTTCAGACCCACTTCAATGACGAGTGCAAATTCAAAGAGATCCTCCTGCCAAACAACTACAACGCTTATGAATCCAGGATTTATCCCGGGATGTACATAGCCCTGAGCAAAAACGGAAGAACAAAGAAAGGCAATAAAGTATCTCCCACAATGACAGTGACACATTTTCTTCCTAGAATTTGAGAAATCTCCCTTCAGATCTACCTCAGCACGGGGGAAGACAGAGAATGCATTTGGGGAAAGGAAACATGGTGCACTTTTACTGGAGAGTTTTATGCAAGAGTAGGTGTAAGATATTTAAATTAATTATTTAAATGTGTATATATTGCCACAAAAGTTATTTATAGTTCTGTTTTTTTTTTTTGTTTTTCTTTTTTTTTTTAATTTCTGAAAACAAAACAAACCTCCAACCCAAGGTATTTCATTTCATTGTGCAACAGTAGGAAACTTCTGCTTTGTGGTTTATTTAATTCATTTTTAAGTTATGACAGGTGTGCTGCTATTACATGTTCTAAATCAAGTGAAATTCAATTCCTATATTACAATGTTTTGCACTGTTTGTGTGTTGTACAGCGTCTATTGTTGTGCAAGTATTTGTTTGTTACTGTGGTTTTGCTCTTCTTTGTGTGTTTTGAAAACCCTCGTGATTCCCAAAGAAGGTCCTGGTCTTTGAAAGCGAGCTGTCTCAAGCTCCCCAGTCCTGATGCTAGCCCGTAGCCACACACAATGTCTGACCTCCTTTGTGCAGTGTTGCTATTTAATTGAACCAGGATCGGTTTACCTCTGGTACAGAAAGTGCAACGTTGAAGAGCTACCCCTCAAATCTGTTTTTAGATCTGCCAGTGCTGAACTCTGAACTTTCCTGCAGTCAGTCTTCCCAGAGCTACTAGGCAGCAGAGAGGCTTAAACAACTAGATAAACTCAGTGGCTTTTAAAAATTGCTGTTTAGATAAATAGGGACACACAAACTCTTGTGGCCCTTAACTGAAGAGTGTGTTTGATACAATTGGTTTGCATTAGGCTTATATAAAATGTGTCTGAGCCTCCCACCAACAAATTCACTGTGAAATATGCTACTATGAGCAAATTATATCTTATTCAAATCCAATTCCCCTTCAGAATTGGGGACTACATTTATTTTTCAAAGTCTGTGAAACACTATAGTACTCAAACTTTTGAAAGGCACAATCATTTGATTGTTCTTAAGAAACCAGTTCTGTAGATAGAATTTAGATTGATTTCAGGTAAATGAGGTTGTTCTGTATTATTTATTATTATTTCTGGTGCAGTATTTGGATGGAGAAATATGCTGCTTTTTTTCTATGTCTCATTCCCTGACAAAGTTGATTAATTTCTACCTCACTAATGCTTGAAGCCAGTCTCCTAACAAAATCTGCATGGAAGGTACATGCTTTCCTGCTTGGTTTTATAATTGTGGAGAGGGGCCAGGGGGAACAATCCTTGTAATCCCAAATCTTTTTTTTTTTTTTTTTTTTTTTTTCCATATGTAGCCAAAAGTATTCAAGATAGAGTTGGTTGCGTCCTATTTGAGCCTTGTCACGTTTGAGCTATCTTTACCCTCTGATTTACTTTTAGTAAGGATAATCATGGTGAAAATATTTGCAGACAGCTGTCACGCTGCAGTACTATATCGTCATCAAGTAACCCTATATTTTTTCTTTATATATTTTGCACGTGTAACTCATGTCTCTAAAGCAGTGAAGGGAAAGACAGGTTTGAATATGAGGGAATCACAAAAAGGACCCTTTACTTTTGCTTTCTTTCTTTCATTTGTTTAAATTACTTTATCTTCGTGACATCAATATTTCTAGTTTGTAACTGGGACTAACCACAAGGTTTAGCGAATTAGAAGATATGTACAGATCATCTTCCAATTTGAAATAATTAGTTTTAGCTACATGAAAATCTCAAGGCTGCAGGTAATTTGAGTTTGACTTTTTCTTTTTTTTCCTTTTTACATTCCTATATAAAAGTTTTTGTCCTTTGGAATCATATAGACTTGCCTACTTACAAATGACCTTGAAGACAAAATCTACTCGCCGAAGTTCAGTAAAATCAGAGCAGGACCAGACCTCAAATCAGCTTCTGTCAAAACAAAATTAACAATTAAAAAAAAATGAAGCCAAATCAAGAAAGCACCTAGGAAATGTCACACCTAAGGATTTGTTTTCCTGTAATTTGGGGGATTTCTGTACTTTCTGTGTTTCCTATATGTGAGTGATCATTGTGTAATTATCACCACTACCTCTGACAACTGATGATTTTGTTCCAAGTTTCAGATAGCAAAACCAGATCACAAAGAATTTGCCTGGAAATGGTTCTTTGTCACTTTTCACTCCATCGAAATCCACAACTGACAGCCTCACACAAGATACATTCAGAGGTAGTAGTTGTAACATTGAAAGATTGTGATAAAACCTTGATAACAATGTTACACAGTAGGAGCTTTCACCATTTACCAGAATTTGTCTGTAGTTTTATACAGGTGCTGTTCAAGACTGTGGTGTATGTGCTGTGCACATTTAAATGCATAATAAATGATAAACATTTACAACATATGGCACCCTCGTGTTGCTTTTGACTTTTTAGAGTGCAACTCGTCCTGCAGTTAAAGACAGAAATTGCTCTTTCATTTTCACTAAGGTAGGGTAATCTTTGCATCTCTGCCAGATCCTTTAGGAATGCCAATGTGGATTTCTTACTCAGCTAAAATTCACCCAGACAAAGTTGGATTTTTTCCAGGAAAGCCCAGATTCATGAACTTGATTATAAATCTGCAGACCTTCATGTGCCACAAATTAGCATTCTTGTTTGTATTAGCTGTGTGCTTATTAACAACAACAGCTTTTTATGCAGCATCTAAAATTAACGGCTAGAGACAAACCAGTCTGGGGGCTTGTGCTGCTGGGGTTGGTCATACAAATGAAACCAGACTGCCCTTCCCTTGGCTTTAAAGAGTGCTGCTCTCTCTCTCTGCCTTGCTTCAGTGAAATAACTTTACATTGATTTTAGGCATCAAATGCCTTTCACAAACACTGATTACATTCTTACAGGTGTATACAAAGATGAAGTGCTTTGCAGTATACTGGAAAGTAAGATCCACTTGCACAATTTTTATCTATAAATCCTCATGCATATGAGCCTGTGCACACTTGCCACGCACCCACCATGTCCGATCTCTATGCTTTCAGTTTTACTCACGGGTAAGCCCTTTCCTAGGATTAGGGAAGGATATGTAATGGCAATGACAATATTCAGGTTTCATCTTGCATTCCTTGATGGCAAGGCAGTTTGTTCAGCTAAGGGCTATGTGAAATAGAAAGCCAGATGCCAAGAAAGCCAGAGCCGACATCCAGACTTCATTTTCCACTGAATGATATTCCCTTCCCTGTTCCTAGAAAGGGGATGCCAATAAAAGAACTATGAATGGCCAGGATCCTCACTTTGAGCAAGAGCAGTTTCTCTGTAAAGCTATACGGCTCTATAAGACTGCACCATAGGGTTTTCTCTCTCTCTCTCTCTCTTATTATTATTTTTTTTTTTTTTTTTTACTGAACAAAACTAGATGCAGTGTGTTTAATGCTCTATGGATAGAATCAGAATGGCTAGGCAAGCAAACATAAAATAATTTTTCACCATTACCTTTTTGTTTGCATGTAAATGAGAAACAAGTGTAAATGTGGAGACTGCAGGGTCTTCCAAAACTATAGCCAAAAGTTACAACTGGAGAAAAGACTTTGAGCTTCTGTGAAGCCTTCCAGTAAAATGTTAAGATCAGAGGTAAATCCCAGGATGGGCTCCTAGGAAGGGGAGATTTCAGCGTAGTGGCTTTGTGGGTTCATAGCACCCAAAACAGTTGTACTGCATTCACAGTCTTACCCACG
This sequence comes from Nothoprocta perdicaria, assembly GCF_003342845.1. Taxonomy (NCBI): domain Eukaryota; kingdom Metazoa; phylum Chordata; class Aves; order Tinamiformes; family Tinamidae; genus Nothoprocta; species Nothoprocta perdicaria. The sequence continues at coordinate 4,053,669 of NW_020454649.1, forward strand.
GGAGGATTTAAGAGCCTTTTGCCGCTGCGCGGAGAGTAGCTTGAGATATTACAGAGAACTTCTGAGAACTTTTCTTTCTTCTCTAACATCACATTACAGAGAACTTTCAAGAACTTTTCTTTCTTCTCTAGCATCACCTGTTTTTCCTTTATTGCTAATGCAACTTTCTTCCCATTGCCTTTGGAGGTAGTGAAAGCAGCGCACTGGAGGTGCGAGGGAATTTTAACACCAATAAAGTGCCACGGTATACAATGCTGCGCTGCATTTCTGAAATCACGGGGAGCATTGCTAGGCTCCAGGCATGCCCAGTGCTTCTGGCATCCTCTGCCAAGCATTTCTCTGCACTGAACAGCTATTGAAACCTTTCCTGAAAGTGGATTAACCCCTTCTGTAAGGCAGGCACATTTCACCCCCATCAGCCTGCGGGTCCAGCCTGTCATGTAAGCCAAGGCCCGGCACGGAGCGCCAGAGCAGCCGCGGCCCCACGCGCCACTGCCTGCCTTCAGACTCGCCCACTTTCAACAGGCTCAGCTTAACATTTTCTGACTGCCCTGCGACATCTACCACGTTGTCTGTATCTAATCTGTGCTAATAAAAATCAGCATGACAAAACACGCGTTTGTATATAAATAGCCACAGGTTTCAGAGCGGCCACTGAGTTTGTAGGAGGGATTCAGTTGTTCACACTTTACCACTTGGTTTCCACTGCAGTACATTAACTGAGCACGCAAGTGGCCGATTAAAGAGAGTCTGTGAAGAGGTCGAGGAGTCTTTTGATAAAGGCTACCAGGCGCTTGAGTTAGAAAGTTAAAAGGAATTCCCTAAATTACTGCATCTCCTTTATATGACACAAATTATTGTTGCTTATAATGCACAGATAAGAAAAAAAATAGTTTTTTTAATGTAGAAAACTCTGACTAGCTAAAAGAATAGTTTTGTTTTGGTTTGTTGTTTTTCTTTTTTACCAGGTAATTGAAGCATGGATTCTGCTGGCTGCTCTCAGGCAAAACAACAAGAAAAAGGAAGGCACAGCACAGTTTCAGTGTCCTGTGTATCTACTCTGATTTATGGCCTTCAAATGAGAAATACTGCCCTGTCTGCTTTTTTAAAATTGATTTATACTGTGTCAAGAAATGCCTGCAGTCAATCACTTCAGTAGGAAAATACTTATTAAAAAGAAGACATTTTGCGGTATCATGCCTCAATTTATATTAAAAGAAAACTAGTTAACGCTATCTGTAGAAAAGTTTCATTAATCCTTCTCTTTTAAGACATTTATAGATACTTAGAGATTTATCAGACTTGGACAAAGTTTTCTGATTTTCTGAGGATTTAGCATTTGTTTTTTGTTTCTTCTTGCTTTTTTATTATTTATTTATTTTTCATTTCTGAAAGCTTCTGCCGCTCCACTGGAGAACGAGATTGGCAGAAGACACATTTGTCCATGTTAAAACCAGCTGAATTCTAAGAAGTATTGCTTGTAAAGGCCTCGTGCAGACTGTGAGCCTGCAACCTGAACTAGTGTGGATGGCCAGGCTGGGGTCAGGAAAATGTTTCTTTTTCATATACAAGACATATGTGTACACTTGACCAAGTACTGAGCTTTCAAGAAGATGATCCTGTAAGCAGAAAAGCATCTTAGAATTGAAGATGATTGCCATTAACATTCAATAGAGGAGGCACCTGTGCGCAAGATCCCTACTTGCTTTGTTATAGCAGCAGAAAATATAAAAGGAGTAATTATCTCCCTTTAATTCCTTTAATTTAAGGCAGAATTAATTCAGTGGAGAGAACCCTGGAGAATCAGACGGTGGAGGTGCCTCTCAGGTTCGTGCACGATGCCACTAACACGCTGCAGCAAACAGGCTGGCTTGGTTTTCTAGATGCCTGAAGTGCAGCGAGCGCCTGAAATCAGTTGTGCTCTGGGCAGAACATAAACGATGGCAATGACAAACCCTAGGAAAAAACATGTTGGGAAGGTTTCTGATGAAGCATTTTACACGACTGCACCTTTTCAACACTGACATCTCAGTGCTTCAGCTACCCATTTCCAAGCTGTCACTAAAGAGTTCCAAAAATATCCAGTATTATGCTAAAACCTAATAATATTTGTGAGGCACACAAATACTGAAATTATGAAAGCTATAAAACAAACACTTCTGTGTTGAATAAGCAATAAGTCTTTCTTTGAATGAAATAAAACAGGGAATGGGTCTTCATTTACTGATGACTGTCTCTACTGGATACTGAACAAGACAGGAATCCTGAAAATATGCATGATGTTTTACTATATTTTCCTTGCATGGGCAGATTTAATTTGTTTTTTCTTTTTTTTTTTCCCTTAAATTTGAAACGCTTGATTGACCTTGAATACCTTCTAGTATAATTTTTGTGTGTGTACATACAATTACATTTTATTACTAATCCTTCTATTTTACTATGGGTAGATACACAAGTAATCATTTTCTATGACTCCCCAGGCTGCGCTGACCTTCACTATTGCTCATTCGCACTCCTCCGTATAGGTTAAAGAAAGTGATTTATCCATGTTTGTACCAATTAACATATTCCAGATTCAACCTGGCTGCTAATCGAGCTACCTCTGAAGTACAAATGGGATCTTTATCAGCTTAAAGGCATTTGGCAAGTGTCAAGGCCACTTGGTAAAGCCCTGTGGTTCCTGGTGAGCTGCTGTTTACATCCTTCCCCGTCACCTCGGCAGCTTTTTGCTGCTGGTGCCGCAAGGAGGGTGTTTGCAATGTCAGCAAGGCCTATCCGGCTGCTCAATGCTGGTGAAGAGATGCCTGCAAAGGAAGAGCCACCACCACGGGAGCAGCAGGCAGGGCTGGGCATGGGGAGCAGGGGTCCCCAGGACCCTGGCTCAGGGAGGCCTTGGGGGGCAGGTTAGAGGAAAGAAATGCAGCGGAAAGAAGGAGTCGCTGCACTGCTCGGCCTGGGTGAGCGCTCGAGGCTGCCAGCGGCACACACCTGCGCGGTGCGGCGCGTGGCCTCCCTCCGCAGGGCACGGCGGCGCTGGAGGCCCAGCCTCGACGCGGGCTGGCGGGAGCAGCTGCACACCGGGCCCACTTCCAGCTCAGGCCGTGGAGCGGAGCAGGCAAGCGGCAGCGCGGGGAGCCCAGCAGCGGCCTCACTGCCTCTGTCGCTTCCTTGGGAGCGCAGGAAGGCCGCGTGTGCCTCACTTCCCTGCTCTTCCTGGCTTCTTTCCTCCTTCCTTCCTCTTGCTTCCTTCCTCCTTACTTCCTTCATGAGCAGCTTCCTTCTGCTTATGCCCAGAAAAAAAAAAAAAGATCCAAAATGATACCACTATTTTTTCTACATTTTCCATATATTTATGACACCTTTTCATTTTGTTGTTGTTCTTTTTGGCCTCATACTTGCTTCCAGTGTGTACTCGTCTCTTCTTATTTTTCTTAGTTGTGTTACCTCCACTTGCTCTCCCTTCCTCTGCCTTTTTCTTCTCTACTGAGATTTGTTCAGATTTTATTCTTGAGGCTTTATTTATCTGACGGAGGCCAAAGCCAGTCAAAGACTCCAGCAACTGCCTAGGCATGTACGTGCATCTTGCAGCTGTAATGGATCAAAGCAAGGTGCATGCAAACCCTATGAACATTGGAGCAATTTGGGTTTATATCTGACGCTGTGGCTTTTTAAATCTTTATTCTACTAATGCTAGAATTACCTCCAATGTAGTTACTTGTTTAAAATTCATAGATACTAATTATTCTGCACTTTATTATTCTTCCAATTACTATGCAAGCCCAAATTAGCACATATGCCAAATTGCTATGATTTATTTGGTCCCTTTATGAATTAGCAGACTATTCACAGACAACCAGCAAAAACAGAGAACATAAAAATGAGTTAGTTTAAATATTTTGTGAATAAAATCTGAAAATATCAACAAATACCTCCTTTGCTAAGCTTTAGCTAGTTGGACAAAACCGATGGAAAAAAAAGGATCTCCTAATATTTTACTAGTTAACAGGACACTTGGATTAGTAACCCATAATAAGCAAAGTATTTTGCTTCCTTTTCTGTTGCATGTGTCAGTTGCTCATAAAGGTTTTCCAGCCAGTTCTTGGCTCACAGTTCACATGAGAAGTGATCACTGAGACTCAGATGTTTCAAAATTTGCAATACATGGTGCTTTACTTGGTTGTGGAAGCCTGCTGGTGAATTGGTGCTCACAGGTAGAGTGAGTGTCAATTAGTGACCCTAATTAGTGCAGAACGAGGGCATTCACCTAGCTGGGTTCATATTCTAAATTATTAGTTTAAAGCTCGCTGAGTTCTTGCTCTTCGACAGAACAACCACAGAAAAGAAATAAGGCTGTTAGAGCAGTTACCAAATGAACCACAGTTAATTTTAGATAAATAGTCACAAACATATTCTGTTCTAATCACCTAGTGGCTCTGAAAGCAAAGTGAACATATGCAAAACCAAGGAATAGATGCATTTAATAGAAATCTCTATGTGTCCCCGCAGGTTGATCCAGCTCCCAGCTCCAGCCACCACAGTGTCATTGTGGCAGGTCAAAATATTCACGTTCGCTCCTCTTGGCCGTGTAAGTCCTAGTCTTTTTTTTTTTCTATCATAGTTTTGGAAGATTGTGCAGGACAAATTTGCATTTATTCATTGTTTACACTCTCCACAAGTTAATTAAGAAAAACAGGGATGCAAATATGCATCTGCTTGCCTATTTACTCTGCTTCTATTCATAGGAGCATCAAACAATCTCAGTGTGATTCTGCAGAAAGTCTCGTTTGGTTTACAGATGTCTACCAATTTCCTGGGACACAGTCAAGCATATACCTGTCCAAATTGCTGCCTTAATAGAATTGCCTTTATATGTACCATCAATTAAAAAGAACTCTTTTGTGCTGCTAGCGGGAATACACTATGGGAGATATGCCTGGCAAAAGAGAGCAGTGCAGGAACTGAAGATCACAGATACATACTTAAGGCATAACTGGCAAAGAGTCTTTATACAGTGGACTGAAGGCTCTCAGGAAAATGCAGCATTCACAGCTCTACAGCAACCTGTAATTTTGTGTATATACATACACATATACAAATATATACATACAATAATTAGAAATTCTTACTTAGAACACTTCTGCTCTCTACTCATGTTTTACCTTTAATAGGGATTTTAATAGGGATTTTAATAGGGATCCTTTAATAGGGATTTTAAATTTCACTGAAACAACCTAGTTCCAACCACTGATGCTAGGGGAGAAGCCACTCAATCATGCCATTAAAGAAAATGTTAAAACAAATCAAAATGATTAGTTCTAAAATTAGCTGATACAAGCACTCAAAAATTTTGGCTTCTACAGAAGGTCGTTTAATGACCCAGAGCTTCCTGGATATTTCTGAGGCTTTCCCATCTGTTTTCTGAAAACAAAATCTACTTTTAAAATAACGAAAATAATTAGAAAATCTAATCTAGATTTTTAATGAATGGAGGGCCCCGATAATGTTGGTAAACGGATGATATGCAACAAAGGATAGCTTGTGGTAGAAGTTTTTCCTTTTTTCCTGCTAAGGAGATTACAAGGTTATCATTTGTAAAATAAGCATATTCCTGATAATTAAATTAAGAACATCATTTGCATAAGCTAATACCAATCACAAGAGAGAGAAAGAGAGTGAGAGAGAGAGAGGGATGCTGAGTTTCACACATAATTTGTCTCTGGCTACTTAGCAGGGTCATGACAGACATTTGCTAAGTAGAGAGCAAACATTTACTATTCAGTTCACCTATCTAGCTAACACCTACAAGCCTCTATTAGCAAAAGCTGCCTGCTATTGAACTGCTTGTTGTGAAAAACTTTTATTGAGATAGCTTAAAAGGAGCTTTTGTTGGCAATCTGAAGATATAGCAGCATTGATTAAGTAACAAAAGTACTCTTACTTTTTTTTTTTATATTAGTATACTTCATCCTGCAAGGCTGATTCTGGTCTACTGAAGTGAGGAGGGAGTTTTCCTTTGGCTTCAGCAGTTTGAAGCCAACCCCTACCTACATATTGGAAGAAAATATACCCACCATGCTCAGCCTAACGTGGGCCTACGATATGTCTGTGTGATAAAGCTTGGAAAATTTTCCCTCAAACGCCCAGACAAAGCGCAGCGGCTGTTTTCCCAGGAGCAACGACATCGCCAAGCAGCCGTCCCAGCTCTGTGATGGTGCCCGGGACAAAAGGAGCCACCCACCCGAGTGGAGCCAGGCAGCTCCTTGCTGCAGTTAGTGGCTCTGCACCCCGCGCCCGCCTGGGCCTGGAACAGGCCAGCTCAGCTGAGTTAGCTCAACAAGGAGTCTTGTATTAGGGCGACATTAATGCAGCTTTCCTAAATGTCAGCCCAAAAGAAAAGCAGCCTAAACAAAGTGGGCAGAATGCTGTGTCATGGCATGGGTTGCAAACTGACAAAGCATGCTGAAAACAGCAAAGCAATTGCACTAAAACTAGGCTGGAATGTGTTCCTGGGCAGGAGAAAGGCAGGGCAGACTGGCCGGTTTGGATGGGAAACGGCTGTATGTGAACTTAGCTTGTCTCAGGTAATGCACTTCCTTGCTGTGCATAGAAATACTTCTTGAAAATCAAGGAATAAAGTAGATGCTCTCATTTTTGTGCATGTGTCTGACCACTGTGTTTGCTTTCCATTCCATCCATTGCATTTTCTTTCCAGTTTTACCCTGGAGTAAAAGCTCCAAGGTAAGGAATCATGGGTTATTTACCTGTGATATTTACCTCAGGTTATCAGAGTTCCAATGAACTCTGAAATGAACTGACTGAACTTTAATTGGGATATTAATTGCCATGGTTCTGGGTGAGTAACTTGGATACCTCAGCATGACACCCAGTGGAGAGGAGGGAAATTATAAGTTTATTCAGGATAATTTATAAGTTAATTTAGCTATAAGTTAATTTAGGATAAGTTTATATCCTAAATTGTAAAACCTTATGTTTAACATAGCAATCTTAAAGCCTAAAATCTGTTAATCCATGAGGTAGAGAGCTGGCCCTAGGTAGTAGCCCTGACTGTTCCTAGGGCAATGCATTGAAGTCTGTGGTGATAGATTGCTTATTCTTTGAAGGTGAGTAAAAAGAAAATGAATAAAACAATCCCCAAAGCAAGTAACAAGCTAACAACATACAATTTCAAGCAAGTTTAAAGAACCGAGTGGCATTCGTAAGTGATGTGTGTCCTGCTGATCTTTTGTAAAGCCAGATGCGGAGCAGAGCTGCGATGTCTGTTTATAGCTCGGTGCACAGCCTTCCAGATGTGCAAGCGTCAAGCCCACAGACATCAAAAGGACCAACATTCACAACCATTACCTGAACACCACCTTTATGTATTTCAAAGAAAAATCAGCTGCACTGTCCCTGTAATCATTATCTCCCAACATGCCTTTAACAGCATGTGGGGAACGCAGCCAGGGCTGGATGGCCGTGTCAGCGACGCAGAGGAACGGCTGCTTTCTTTCCGCTCCTAGGAGTCACTCCTGTCTCTAAACCCCCTCGCAAGGTCTTTCCGCTTTGTCCGTAGGAGGAACTGAGTGGAATTATACAGCTGTATTCAGTGGGAAAGAGCAGATTCAGCCATGCCACCCCAGTGGTGCAGTGGGTAAAATCTGTGGCATACACTCAAAATGACGGAAAAGGCGTTCGGCATTTTGTAATTTGGATGCTTTGTTTGCTTTTTGTAGAATAGGAAGCCACTTCTTAATGAGAGATGCTTAAATTTACTACAGAAGGGTCAAATGCAACTCTGTGAAGTGCCCACAAGCTGATTATGACTTTCCTTAATTAATCTGTGTTCCGTTGTTCAACTGGTGGCTTGTGCAAAGAGTAGCCAGTGGAGACTTTCTAATACAAATTGTGACCAGTATGTGTCTTAAAGAGAAAAACTGTTGAATATTTAGAATTTGCAAATATTTGGTATTTTCTATCCTTCTGGGTGACAGAATGTGTAATTCATATGTTGATGTTGCTCCTCCTTGGGTAATTTATATATTTAAGGATTACTCATACTTAAGTTTTTGAAGCATTCCTGGTCAAATATACAAATGAACATTACCTTTACTATGTGCTGTTCCCAGAAAATGTTTTTGCATTTACATTTGTAACAGTGAATATTTCAGTGTGCAAAAAATTGGATACTTCATCATATCTCCCATCTTGCTTTCTCTTTACTACTGTGACAATGAAGCAAGGTAAAATATAAGCCTTCTGTAAGCAGAAGATTTACATGATTCACATTGTTTAGCAGAATTGTTAAAGAAATATCTTCTCCTGAGATTCAATGGATGGGAAATTGGTTTAAGTATTAGCTCTTATTTTCTGCATTGTACTCCAGATGTGAATGCTTTTTTCTGATTTTTTTTAAATTGTGTTTCTATGCTCTGTAGACCTGGAAAAAAACTCAGAACTGTATAGCAGCTGTAAAGAAAAGCATCTGTCCATGATACTTCTGAGATATGCAACCTGCCCCATTTCTCCATAAGGACTTTGTACAATTTGCAGTTTTCTGGCTGCATAAACTGGCATTTTCCCAAGAGGAAATTCAGCTTTTATGCGCTGGACTTCATCCCTTTGATCCGTATTTGGCTTTTTATCTCGCAGACTGCTTTGCATTGCTACCTTGGTAGCTTTGCCACAAATAAATAAGATATGGATATAATTTCTTAGCCCTACACTCCAGAAACCTGCAAAGAGCACCATCAATCTCCTAGTATGCAGAGCTCAGCACAGCCTGAGGAGGCTGAGCAGGGAGCCTGAGTGCAAAGCCTCTGCTGTAAGAATTCACTGCAGTTTGGGATATGAGCTTCACTTTATTATCTAAACTATCGTGGCAGTCAACAGAGAGAAGTAGGACACAGGCAGGCTATGTGAAGTGCATGACAAAGCGTTGCCATGTTTCTGGCTGATCAGAATAGTGAAAACTATAGTAGAACTTATCAAGATTTGGAATTACTGGGCCTATGTCTGCCATGCACAGAAGAAACCATTTTATTTTAGAAAGCAAACGATATGAATATTATGAATTGCCCCATATTCAGAACTAAGCAGGTCAGATTTCTATCATGAGTTTTCTTTTAATTCTTTTATCCTGGCAGAGGAACTGCATAGCCATAGTTTCAAGTTAGACACTGCTTTGGCCTACAAGCAGTGCAAGTGCAATGCACTTGCAGGCAACACAGAGCAAGCAGGGCAGGAGTGCAGAGCTGAGGCTGAGGACATGAAGTGCACAAGGCGCACACACATTCCAGGGTGTTGCTTCGGGCTAACTCTAACCTGGTCCCATGGACCGAACGTACCACAGTGGTTACTGCTCGTTAAGGGAGCTCACTGAGATGGTTTTTGGGTTTAGTTCAAAGTAAAGTGAATCCAGTGCACATGCTATGATACCATGTACTCCACACTGCAGACTTAAGCACTTAAGCAAGGAGCAAAATTTTTGCTTCAAAAGTTTCCTGACTTAAAATAAAATGCTGCTCTAAAGACAGTCTTTGGCTACTGACATAATTCCACACCAAAATACCTAGCGAGTTGAATGCATTCTCTTCTAAGTCACCTTAACCAGTTAATTGAAGGTAGTCTATACAGATAAGTATATCTGCAGATACAAGACTGAGTTTATCTTGAATGGGAATAGCATGATTCCGCCTCACCTGTCCGCTCACTGCCTACTCAGTTCTAGTCAGTAAATCCCAGTGTGTTTTTCACTCCTTGCTCTGTATTTTCTTACCGACGAATTTCCATCATTCATTTTCAGATCCAAAATGGACATCAGACAAAACACATTTAGCCATCTCCTCCTCTTCTCTACCAAACAGCCTTCCAAACCAAAGCAGCTTCATTTGCATCCCTCTTCAAGATACCTCATTCCTGCTGCGTCATCCTTAGCCTCACAACGAGCAAAGCTGAGGAAAGACTGAATTTTATTTCCTACTGGCAGCCACCAGGCAGGAGGCAGCTTACAGAGCCACAGCCAAAGCCATGTCACAAGGGTGAGGACACACAGACTCCACTGAGCGCTCACACAGCCTTCATCAGCACATGCCCCTTGTGAAGCTCCCGGGAACTGATGGGCCCCAACCACTAACCCAGGGCACTGGACTCACAGGAAAGGCCTACAAAGCACCTCAGTTTTGATGTTGGAGTTACCGGTGACATCGCCTGCCTTTAAGATGCCAGTCTTCTCATGATATCTCATTTTATTTATTATTTATTGCTCTGCACAGTTTTATTTCTAATATAAATGCCACTAAGTTAACATGGGTTTGCTGGACTGCAGACTTACCTTCTGCATTTGCTCCTACAAGCAGCTATATGCAAGTAATCCATCCAATTCTCAGAGGAACAATCCTACAAAAAAAAAAAAAAAAAAGGCAATTATTTTCCATTGCTTGTTCAATGCTCGTCTTTGTGGTTTTTTTTTAATAACAAATAGTCATTAGTAATAAAATCTTTTTTTTCATTTTATTTAACTTAAATCATAAATTAACCCAAAAGCATTCAACCACAGAGAGCTGTGAGAATTAACAGTAAAGTAAATGCTGTGAGCTGCAGTCAGCTTCATCTATATGTAAACGCTTGAAATGTTTACATTAAATCCACATTAGAAAAGTGGTCCTAAGACAAGGGCTCCCTTCATTACACTGGGATAAATATTAGATAACCTCGCTATTTTAAGTACGAATTTGCTGAGTGTTCTCTTGTAAAATAAACTTCAAAACTGGGCCTTTGAAATGACAACAAAACAACAAAAAAGTTTACAGCTGAAAAATTCAACACTAATATAAATAAGAAATTATTCAACAGCCAATGGTATACACATCAAGGCTTAGGATTTTATCCTTACAAAGGCAGAAATTATTTTATAATATTTAGATTAACGACTATTCACGGAAACTCTTTGAAGCCCACAGTGTCAGGTTTTAGGGAGATAGTGGCGGCTAAAGCCAATCTATATCTCAAAGTTAATATATATATTTTTATAAGCACATTCTGATATAATATCTAAGTCAGAAGCATTCAGTGAAAACTATGGGAGGAGGAAATGTTTGTTCTATGCAAGCAGCCACTGGCTGGGTAATAAACAGGCCCACAGTAGCCTATTTAAGGAACGTAGCAAACACTTTGCACAATGTGCATTTTATTATGAAAATGTACTAAGGAATCAATTAGAACATACATGGCAGGAAAAAATAAATACATTAACCAACTTTAATGCAGATAAAAATGGTGGCCCAGGGAGAAACTCTGTTTCAGAAAGGTCATTCATTTGCCTCTGCATTCCTTCAGCACATTTACATGCTGCTAGCTCTATTCATCAAAGGTCTTCATTATTCTTTGTTGGCATGCAGAAAACAATCACTTTCATATATAATGACATAATCACTCAAACAAGACAAATGAAAAAAATGGCAGTTATTTACTTAAGATTCAGCAGCTTCTGAAAAAAAAAAAAGACTTAAAGGTTTTATGGCATGTATTTAAAACAGGGGAGCAAGTATAACCCAAAAGCATAGGTTTTGTTGAATAAAAACATCAGTGATGATTCTCTTTCAGTCTGACTCTCTCAAGCCATTCTAACTTAAGTTTTGCTCCCTGAGGACTCCCAAGAGCTGTAGGCAACCACGGACAGCTGAAGAACATTTTCATTGCGTTTCCCACAGCTCCCCTGTGGGCAATGCCAGCACATCCCGCGGGCCCAGAGCTGGACCAGGGGACACCAGGTAAGCCCCCTAAAACCCCATTTGAGGTCGCTTTCAGCCCTCTCTGTAATCTCCTTCTATGGCCACAGCAAGACAATAAAGATCAACTGGAACAAGAGGGAATTTTACACTGAACATTTGTAAACCGATGCTTAATCGGGGCAATTCATTTTTCAGATTTGCTGTGTCTGAAAAAAAGAGATACGGCCCCAAAAGTGGATCATTATGTTTCTTTTCTATCATGTAAAGTTCTGTAGGAACCCACATAGTAATGATGTAACCACTACCAGTAAATGTCACATTCAGGCAATGATTCATCTAGAGCTCTCGTGATTACAGAAGAAGATGAGATACTGGCATTATTACGGCACTTATCAGTGCTGTGTCATATCCGTGGCTGTTAATTGTCTTGTTGAAAAGAGTTGACTCTGGGGACAAGAATCAGAGCATGAACTTTTGAATCTCCATGCACTTTCCCCTACAGAGATATATTTTGTTTGCTGTTCTAATATCTCTGCAAGCGTGGACTATATTTACTTGTATTTTTCCAGACTAACCTTGGTACCAGTCCACCTTATTATTACACGCTTTGGCAAATACCACAAATATCACAGTTGCTTTGAGCCCGTTGTGTTCATGCCAGTATTCACCATTATAGAAAAATCTCGCTCATTTCCTAATTACTAAGCATTTTACACTGGATGGCAAATGAAAGGCTTAAACCCCGGTGGGATCGTATGTGTCTGACCCACAAATAATTGTTTGACTTCAGAAGGTTTATTATCTCCTAGCAGGAATGAGAAGCATATTTCTTAATAGGTTCCCTACCCTGGGCAGTGCAGGCTTCCCTTTGAAGAGTGTCTCTATGGTAATTGATGTTAATGAGCAGCAAGCCAAGGAGAAACACTGGGTCACCAGGTAGGAAGCCCCCCAAGAGATAATCTAATTACTCTCCAAAACAAATTACTTTCAACCAAAACAAATTACTTTCAATCACTCTGCAACAGATAAGATCAGTGCAGAGAGCTCAAAGGTGCTGACAGCTGGAGACGGAGGCTTCACGACTTCATGGATTGATCGCTTTTCTCTTTGGTCCGGTTTGTTGAATGACAATGGAGTGACAGAAAACTGGAGCCAAGAACTGGACTCCCTTTCATTTCATTCAGATGAATGCAGAGGATCTGCCAACCCAATGCTGTTTACTGTGTGCCTCATTGATCTAAATTCGGGAAAGCTGCAGCCATGTGTGTTCACATGTGTAACATGGAATAAATGGGGAGACTATAAAATCAATTCAGTGTCTGTGTATTGTTTCATTTAGGAAGCAGAAGGTAAAACATGAGAGCCTTGCTTATTGGTGTATGCGTGTAAAATGGAAGCACTGCAGAGCCGGAAGTTGTTACTCAGTGATAAATATAAATTGAGATTATTTAAAATTTATTGCATGTATTATATAATTATGTATAGTATATGTGCATGTATTCACATTAATTATATGTATCAATACAGTGTATATATATTAATATAGTATATGTGCATTACATATAATTTATTATTAATAAGTGTTAAATGTCTGGCTTTGTTCCTACTGAAGAAAACGTGTTCTTTCCATGAAAGGCAAAACTGGCCTTCAGTTCTTCTTCTTAACTAAGTATTAAGAGTATGTTTCTGAGCATGAACTTATTGAACTTCTGAACTATTATTAATCCATATTATATGGTAAAGTCAAACTGAAATACAAACTACCCATGAGCAACTACTGCAATAACGAGGAAAAAAAAAAGTCTGCTTCACTGCAAAGTGACAGACATTGTAGCTCTACAGAAATTACACCATCTCTCAGTGACATATGGAAGGAACTTAGAAAGGTAGGGTGCAAGTTCTTAGTGAAGCAGTAGTTGATAAGTCTGCTACTACCTTTTAAGGAAACAGAACTAAAATGCAGCTCTAAAGGTACTGTGAGTCAAACAGTCAGTATGCAAGGTGATGACTAAATTGTGGGGGTTTATATGGTTGTTTTTTCCTAAGATGGTGCAAGGAGTGTTTTTATCCATATTATTACTGCTGCTCGTTTGTGCATTTCAGGGAAAAAAAAGGAAAAAAAGAAAAAAGTAGATTTGGAATACTACTAAAAACAGAATACTAGTACTGCTATTGCAGTCATGAAGAGGACGCATTTGTGTAGAGACCATTTGTAGTTCTGTTGCTCTTCATTGCATTAGTATTGGCTCTTTCCCTCTACAATATAATACAATCAGTGACACATCTGCCTAACCAAATCTAAAGCACACTGATAGCAATATGTGACCAATTAGTCAAGACAGAGGGTGAAAGACGGTCTAATGTCTAGAAATAGAAGCTTTCCTGCCAAATGAGTCTGCAATAACAGATAGCTGCCCAATGTGCTACAGGCTTTATCTTCTGGAGACTTCTGATAAAGAGCAATATCTAGATCTCAGTGTGTCTTTACTACTGAAAGAAATCTTGATTCCCCAGATAGAATTACAAGAGGAACTCCTGCCGCATTCTGGAAATGTTCTGAAATTGGTCAAATTCTGAATTAGCAACTGAGCCTATCTTCACAAGCCCCATTGCAAAATGAGTGCCTAAATGAACAGATTCCTATTCAAGAGTGCATGAATTTTGAGTACCCAGTCCAGCCTCCTGGTCAGTAGCAGTATAAAAGTCACCCCTTTCTGTAGGGAGGCAAATTTGAACTAAAGCATAAGCAAGAGGCTCTGAGACTCCATTTTTTTCTTACTCAACACTTCGATCTGCTTTGTTTGCTTCAAGATCTGAGGTGCCTCTTGCTTCTTGTCAGGCAAGAAAGAACCTGGGTCATTTTTGCTCTCACTTTGAGCCAATGCCTAAGGAACTTTGTTTTGTTTCCAAAATGAAAAAAAAAAAAAAAAGAATTTAAAATAAAAATATCTGGAGACTGAAGATGGTAAATTTTTAGAACACTTCTCACCATTATAAATAAGATAATTGTAAATTCACAGAAAATAAATACTGAGTTAAAATTCTGCTTTTGACATCAGGTCAAAGCATAAGGAGTAGCCAGATAGTTGGGGATTTCACATTACATTTTACATTGGCTGTGGTGTTGAGGTGGGTAAGTTCTTTGCTTTAACGTAAGCATTTCACCTCAATTTCAGAGATGCTTCAGATTTTATCTCATACTTAAGTAAGCTATTTGATAAATCTGAATTACTTCCAGACAGATTAAGACTTCTATTACCTCCTAGTTTTCTCAGTAGTCAAATGTGTAAAACCTAAATAAACTTGAAATTACTTTTTAAAGACCATCCAGGCTTTTTCCATGCTGATTTGTTCTGCTTCTCTTACTTTCAGATGGCCTTTTAATTGGCCATTAAACTAGGAAATTATGGCTAATTAGGATCAATCCAAATGTGATGTTTTGGATGGACTACCTATCTGAATACCATTCTTTTAGATCCCATGTTACTTCTGCTTTGTCAAATAAAAGTCGATTTTAGCTGCATTGGCAGGATGCTTCAGTAACCTTTGCCCTTCAGTTCTTGACCCCAAATGGCCCTCAGTCAGGTTTCTTGGTGGCAAATGTGCCTAGTTAAGAAACTGCAATAAGCACCATCAGAGGAAGTTATTCCCCATCAATTCAGCTTACTGAATCCTAGTAAATCATGCAGCTACACCACATCCATGGGGTAAGCTTCCTTTCAGCAGCAAGTTATTTCATATGACTTCCAAGTGGAAAAATTTCCAAACAATCATTTCTCCAAACTCTTTGCATGATTAATCTCAGCTACATTAAGGACTGAGTTTGAATATCTAGTGAAGAGGGAGTAGAGATACCATCACTCTTGGTAAAATCCAGGTGAAGTAACTCTACTTACTTAAACTGAGTTTAGAGGACTTGTGCTAGAATGCTTTTCCTTCTAACACATCTCCTTGTTTTTAGACCCAGAGCCTGGGCCGGGGTGAAAGAAAGGCTTCTATTAAATTTAACTGAATCACTTCACCTTCTAGAAGCTGAGGATCCAGCTATGTGCAAAATATTCTTAACAATCTTAAATGATGCCATTGGGAAACTTTGCACCTGTTTGAGTTTACATTTGTTCAGATTATTTCGAAAAGGGCTTCCTCATTACAGTAAAAGTTCTTTTTGCAACACTACAATAATCAAAAGTGATGACAGGAAGTGAAACAGCATTACACCAACCTTCAACTTGTGTATTGACTTGACACTTTGACATAACATTCATCAGCATCCACTGATGATTTACATCTCTCTGACCCTTTATCACTCCTGTTACCAGCTTGCAATTCACTATTCAATGATAAGCAGAAAGCTTGCAACATGAAATAATAGGTGAAGAAGTCTTAGCTGACTTCTTTAACTCTTTCTATATCTCTTTTATATATATATCTTCAGGAAAAGTAAGAATCACATTTGATGACATGGGGGAGGTCTGACTTAAAGAGAAGATTTATTTTGATATTAGAGGAGGATTTCAGTGCCTGGTCTTGCAGAAAGCCATAGCTAAAACCCTTTTCTCCCTTCTCCTCTCTTTCCTACTTCTTTTATAAATCACCCCTGAAGAGTCCCCCGCTTAGTGTTCTTGTTAACACCGAAAACAATTTTGGACCCCCAGTGCAATGAAGCCAGAGTTTTATAGAACAAACTCACCCCAGACAGAACTCAGTGAAATCTCTCCACTGTCAGGTTTGGCTAAACGTGCCAGTATAAACTGGTCTTGTTGCTGAAGCCCTCATGCTTTCCAGCTTCCTACTGATATGCTAGGTGCTGATCTCCTGACAACTGCTGCTATATCAGGATGGAGCCATGGAATCAACCACATCTCTCTGGAGCTTTGGAAGTTTGGACAGAACCACAGCTCTGACCACACACTCTTGAGAGTTGGAAGCTCCACTTTAAAAGCAAACCCATTTCCCTATTCATGATCTTCATGATCTTCTTCTAACAGCCTATTCTCTATCTACTGAAGGAAAGA
This sequence comes from Nothoprocta perdicaria, assembly GCF_003342845.1. Classification (NCBI taxonomy): domain Eukaryota; kingdom Metazoa; phylum Chordata; class Aves; order Tinamiformes; family Tinamidae; genus Nothoprocta; species Nothoprocta perdicaria. The sequence goes on from NW_020454649.1 coordinate 4,070,413, forward strand.
AAAATATTTCCTTCAGGAGCAGGAGTTGAAACTGGTCACAAAGCAAACAGTAGCCACTGACAAAAAAAAAAAAGTGTAACTAATGTTTGATGGATACTGGCTTTGACTGACACGTGAATGACCTGGAATTACTATTTTCTGAAGAAGCTAGAGACTTTTTTTCACTGTTTTCACAAAACTGTTGCACAAACAAAATATAGCAGTATAAATTCCTAGGCCAAGCTAGAAAAGGACACGTAAGCCAAGGCCTACCAGTAAAGAAATTTGCCACTAGCTTTCACTTGTCCAATACCTAAAGCACACCTATGAGCAGAACACAAAAACACAAACAGCAGCAGGCTATTTCCTCCTGGAGCCAAAATTACAACTAAGTTTATTCTCAGACATTTTAGATTTAGTGCTGTTTAGTAGAGAGTTATTGTAGATTAAGTGGAGAGCTGGTCTCCTAAATATGCACTCATAAAATCAGTAACACTTCCTAGGCACCAAAACTACAAAAGATTTCACAGCACACAGAGAATATGAGATGGATTAAGTATTTCTGAAATACGAAACAATGATTGGCAGCTAGGAAAAAATGCAGTTAGGCCATCTGAAGCTAAAGGGACCGTGGTGAGTGTGACAGCAGGCTTTATCAGAAGATATTTGACTGTGAGAATTTCAGGTCAATTCCAGGCTGAGTGCTGCTCTCAGGAACACATCCACTGACAGCAATATCTAAGAAAGCATTAGATAACAGAAGGCTGAGAGAGATTTGAAATTAGTCCTCTGAAGGTATCTGTTAAAAAAGAACTAGCAATAACATATGTAACTACAAATTACAGTAGGAACAATCTCTCTAGTGCCTTGATTGACTTTTGTGGAGCAGTTTCAAACCAGAGACCCCTCAGGAAGTTGATTATTTGAAAATCTTGAAGTATCTGATGCATTTGGATCCTCCTAATTCACTGGGGACTATTGCACTTGTGATATCTAGGAAGAGCTTTTATGAATGCTTGCCCTATTGTATGACACCCCATCAGCGGGAGCCGGCAGTGGGAACTGTGGAATCTTAATTCTGCCCTCATTCACAGCCCAGAAAGAAATATTGTCACCTTTATGCCTCTTGGATTGCAGAAGCAGCTGGAGAGCAGAGCAGTCCTTGACATATGGCTGAGTAACCTCTCCTTCTTAGGCAGCTTTTTTAACTTGTGCTGTGCTGATAAGGCTCTTTATAGAACAACTCCCATGCTCGAATAACAACATTTCACAGTGTACTGTGTCTTCACTCCTGCCTTCCCTCAGTTGGATAACATGCCCATCTCCACTGAAAGCAAGAGAAAAGAAGGGATTTTTCTGATGGTTCTCTGCCATCAAGGCAAATAAAAACTTTCTTGTCCTCACACTTTTGGAACTATAGCAGAAATCACAAACCAGAAATCAGAAGTAGCACTGATAACTGCACTCTTCTTGGGACCTTACTACAGTCTCTGTAATTCTTCTTCCCCTTTTCTCTGAGGTCACAAGTAGAAGAAGCAATAAATCTCTTCTCAGAATTATTACAGCATCACTTTAACATAGCATCTACTCCTAAATCTGTGGGAAGCCCAAAGAAAGCTCTAAAGTTCCCAAAAACTCATACATCCAAAGTCAACACCATAATGTTTGGTAGATGTTCTGAAGTTTATTCTAATTTGGAGCAGATGCATCTTCATCCTAGACATATCTAGTTCATCACATTTTTGACCTTCACCCAGGTTTGAGTGACATCCCTGTATGTAGTTTTTCCTTTGATCTAAATGTGGGCTGCCATGACTGCCTTGAACACACATGTCATTGCCATGCCCTCTTGCTGATCATTACTTGTAGCAACCTTGCTTGGTTTTATTTCAGTTACTTCCAATGATTCTATCACCTAGTTAGACAGAAACTCTCGATTATCTTTTTGGCATGATCCAAGGTCTCTGGCTTTTAACACATAGGTAGTTGCATTTTTCCTAAATACATTAGTTCAACTCTAGCACTACAAAAATCTGAAGTTCTTGTTCTGCAGAAATTATATAGGAGCATTGAAAAGTGTAGTTGAAATAAATGATTCATTACAACAGGTGAAAATGCTTTTGCAGTTGTGTATGATTTGGTCAGGAGATATTTTTGTTCTACAAGATTTTTCTTTCTTTTTTTCTGTAGCCCAGAAAAGCAGGAAGTGCCACACTACGGGTTTGCTTGATGAATGCTCTGTGGAAGGCAGAAAGCACGTCCAGCACTGAAAAGGATCATATGATTGATCCTACAATGTATTTGTAAAGACATATGGAACTTGTGTCTTTCTCCTGAACTTTGGCAAAAAGATGCCAGTAAATCATGAAAGTTCAGTGATATAGACAGGAATGGAAATGAAAACCCTATCTTAGAGCTATTATATTTTGGAAACAGTGTACATAGAGATTAATCTCATATAATTTTAGCTAAAAATAAGGTACCTAATCTGAGCTAATTATCCAGGCTTTTTCTAGAGCCATTAAGGAAATAGACACCTCCAGAGATAATTTATCTCATCTCTCCTAAACACCTGTTTTGAACTAGGATTATCCAGGTTGGTACTGCTGGTACTCTCCAATCCAGATAAATTCTGGAGATGCTTATCTCTGTGCTGGCTATGGAAGAACATGGAAAATGGTCTAGCTTAGACACTACAGTCTCAAACAACTAATAAATAATTTTATAGAGAGATGCAATTCCAGAAAATGAGCTAAATGTTCCATTCTCATTTGATTTGGACCTTTTACAGAATCTTCACAGAATCACAGAATCTTCAAGGTGGGAGGCGACCTCTAGAGATCATCTAGTCCAACCTTCCTGCTCAAGCAGGCACACCTACCGCATGTGGCACAGGGCGGCATCCAGGGGGTTTTGAAGACCTCCAGAGAAGGAGACTCCACAACCTCCCTGGGCAGCCTGTTCCACTGCTCTGTCACCCTCACAGTAAAGAACAGCATGTGGACTTTTAACAGCAGTCCATATAACATCAGCATTAAAAACAATAAAATATTTTAAAAGCTCTCAATTGCTAAGAATTTTTCGCTTTTTCACTGAATTGAAACATGGCTTAGGACATAGGCTTTGCCACCACAAATTCTGTGCCACTTTTTTAATCTTTACATTGTAATAATAATACTGTCAAAAGTAATAAAAAGTTGCAAGCATCAAGTCTTTACTATCTTTGACCTCTTCATGAAGAAAACACAATGCACTTATGATGACAAATATTATTAATGCCACAGTATAACAGCAACAGTAATAATGAAATGGCTTCTCTTCTCTGGGATGCACAACAAAACGGAGCAAAAGCCATCCAGGCTCACTTCAGTCCTTAACCTCTGTGTGGTGGGTGCTCAATACCTTAAAGAATGCATATGTAGCTGGGATGAGTTACATGCACAACTGCTGTGGGGCCCAGGGTTGCAGGGTGGTGAACTGCCTTTGTGACAGTCCTGTAATAATGCTGCAAAATACTGGAGAGGGGAAAAATGAGATGCTCAGACTCCTTGCTATTATTTATTGCTTTTATGATATGTCAAACTTATGTGTTTGAAAGATGAGCACTTCTCAAGTCAGGCCATTATTTGGACAATGCATCTGAAAGTGAAGTGCTCCTGATTTTCCTAAATTACACATCACCTGTGTCAAGAAAACTGGGCTCCTTATCACATCTCAGAGTGACCACAATAAACAAATAAATAAATGCATGATGCATTCAAAATCAGGAGTTGCTATAACTGGTGCCATATAACCGCTTGCTCTAGAGAGTTTTGGATACAAGACCCTGATCATTCATACACTGATTAACTGATATATATTACAGTACTTTAGTACTCTAAGATACCCGTGATAATGCAAGAATTCTTCTAAGTGCAGGCCACCATCCTACCGAAACTCAGTGCTTTTGCAGGAGTATCGTGCACACAGCCTCACCAGGCTAAGATAACCCAGGAAGAAGAGCTACTTCTGTGGTTGCTCACAGGACGGATGCGCAAGTGCACAGACAGAACGATAAACACCAACGAGTAGAAAAGGTTTTTAAAAGCAGTACAGGGGAGCTGGTGGGCGGATGGTGGTCTCAGAGGCATGACTGGGGGCGGGAAGCTCGGCTTGGGGAAAATTTGGTTTAACGCGCTCCGCGGAACCGGAATCCTTCTCGGTAGCTCTTTTCCAAGCCCCGCTGGCACCGCTCTCCGCGCCGGGACACGGGGAAGCGCCCTGCGCGCCGTGCCGCCGCGCTGCCGGGAGCCAGGCTCCCCCTAGCGGCGCCCCGGCGGCAGGGGCGGCCCCGCCGCCCGATCCCGCCACTGCAGCCTGGCCCCGGCTCCGGGCCCGGCCCCGGACTGCGCTGCTGCCCTTTGCGCCGCAGCCCGGAGCACTGCGGAGCAGGGCAGGAGGCTGCTGTGGTGCCCGGGCGCTGCTGTCTTGGAAGGTGGTGCCAAGCATCCCGCTTTAAAGGCGCGGCCGCTCAGCCCGAGCGCTGCGGTCCCCGCGGCGGCCGCTCTCAGCCCAGCCCGCGCCCCCAGCCGCGCGCCAGCCCGCGCTCCTCGGCGAAGCACACGGCCGTGTGCACGAACATATGCACACGCGTGCCGCGGGGCTGCGCTTGCCCCCGGGCAGCGGGAAGCTTCGAGGTGCCACAGGGAGGGAGCGCCTGCAGGGTGTCCCCTGTGAAATGATGTCACCCGATCAATATTTTCGGGGGGAGTGACTGATTCGACCAATTCCTGCTATGAAATGGGCTCTATATCGGAACTGGATTTAGCCGAATCGATCGGGCTGATAAGAGGGAGCTATAAAAGGCGGCGGGGCGGCTGCGCCTGCCCTGCATCTCGCTCCGCAGAGCGTCGGCGAGCAGTGGGGGCGATGGGCGAGCGCCGGGGCTGGGGCTTGTCCCCCGCCTCGCTGGTGCTGCTCGGCCTCACTTTGGCCGTGGGGACCCGCTCGCTGCCGCTCTCGGACGCGGGCCCGCACGTCAACTACGGCTGGGGGGAGCCCATCCGGCTGCGGCACCTCTACACCGCCAGCAAGCACGGGCTCTTCAGCTACTTCCTCAGGATCGGCGGCGACGGCCGCGTGGACGGCGCCAGCAGCCAGAGCCCGCACAGTGAGTGCGGGCCGGGGCGGCGGGGCCGGGGCGGCGGCGCTAACCGGCTCTCCCTCCCCGCCAGGTCTGCTGGAGATCCGCGCCGTGGCCGTGCGCACCGTGGCCATCAAGGGCGTGCGGAGCGCCCGCTACCTCTGCATGGACGCGGCGGGGCGGCTGCACGGGCAGGTGAGCGGCGCTGGGGGGGCTCCTGGCGGCCGGGGCGGCGCGGGGCGAACACGGCTCGGACCCCCTCTCCAACTCGGCAGCCCTATTCCGTCCCTTGCCGCCAGGGCTGTAAGAGGAGCGCAACACCCCAAAACATCGCTTCCTAGCACAACTCATCTACTATTATCATTTCTAAAACTACAATCAGGAGCAAAACGTAGTTTCTGTATAAAGACCATCACCGGTCACCCTCCCCAAGCGGCGGCCACGCGCTGCGGGCCACTCGGCGGCCGGGCACCTTAGCAAGGCTCTGATGCACCGCTCCTCGCTCCCACTTGCCCCAGCGCGCGAGCGCAGCGCGAGCAGCCACGCAGCCCGTGCACGCGCGAGCGAGCCCCAGCCCTGCAACGTGACGGGTGGCACTCGGCTCTCTGTTTCACAGAGAAGGGAGTGTTTTTTACTAGCCATAGTAAGCAGTTTCACATTTTCATCGTTTCTGCCGGTAAAATTTGAGCCGATTTCAAGAGAGCCTTTCAAACTTGGCCTCCTGTCAAGCCTCCTAATATCTCTAATAAGAGCAAGAATGATTTAATGAGATTATTGCTCGAGACCATAACATTTCCTTGCTTTGCTTGGCAAGAGTAAATCAGGGCACTGAAGGTGCACAGGTCTTCAGGATTATATGGTCTACACACTACTATTAGCTTAATTATTAGCTTATTTATTATTAGCTTAATTATTAGCTTAAAGCTTTAATGTATATTCAAACCAAAATGATCAGTGAAAACTAAGCACTGGAGCCGCAGCCTGGATCTGTGGTGGGTACACAATTTTAAAATAGAATTCTCCTAACAGAATTTTCAAAGCTGATGACCCTCACCTGAGACTGTTTACTGATTTATAGTATTAATTACACTTTTTTTTTTTAATATAATGGCATGTATCCCTGCCATCAGATCTATTGGCTTTGTAGACAGGTTCTGTATGCCTTATTCTCAAGCACAGTTTTGTTGACTTCAGTAGCAGAAGTCATAGAAGTGAAGTGAGCAAAATTAGACACATAAAGGAAAGTTCTCTCTCAAGAGATGCAATTCCCCTCTCCTATGGACCCCTTGCTTGAAGATCTGCTCTGTTGCTGGACGTAGGACAGAAAATACCCTCTAGCTATACCCCTCTGATCACCAAAAATGCTGTCTGAGGCTGCTACTGCCCCTCTGCTATCAGCTGAGCAAACAAGGTTTGGGGAGAAACTCATGCCCTTACCAGTGCTGGGCTCAGGAGCAGAAAACTAAAGTGCAAATGTTGTACCTGCCATGCCTTTCTCTGACACCGCAGAGAAGGGATGACTAAAGTTGACTTTAGAAATACCATGTGCTGTAGTCTGTTTTCCTAATTCCCACAGCTTAGGGGCTATCATATTTATATTATCAATATTATCTTATTATATACATAGCCTATGGTTGATATAGTTGAGATACGAGCGTGCATAATCAACAACTGTTGTAATTTGTAATGCAAATTCGCTCAAGAAGCCTTTTTATTTCATCCCTGTCATCAGTGAGGCTGACAACTCAAAAATAAGGTCAGATGACAACTGAAACATCAATTTGTATCCTATACATATTTTTCCCCTAGGTATACATGTAGAAAGATAAATATTGTCTAATTTGGAGAAAATGCCTTTTTTTGTGAATGACTTTAATGGTTTGAAACGTACCTTTAAAAAGGCACCCATTTCACACACTTAATTGTATTCTGCATTATTGATGGTGCTTGAGAATGGACTTTAAAGTATCAGCTATGTTCTAAGTTAAATCTGGACAAGAATGCTCATTCATGTAAGAATGCTTTTATCACTGATGACTCAAATACAATCAGCAATGGGCTTCTATTGACCAAGAGTTCAATAACCTGTAGCAGCTGAGCCAGAAATAACACAAGAGCTGTAAGAAGTATACTGACCTGGAAAGGTCTGACCTGGTGATAAAAAAGATTCCTAATATACTATATATGCAGTAGATCACAAATGCATTTCTAGGAATTCATACATAATATAAATTCCTACTAAATATATTCTTCCATTAAAAAAAGAACTTGCATTGTTACACAATGTGGGGTTCTCACTAATGTCTAGTGGGAAAATTGTGCTGCATTAATTAGCTTCTATTATAATTTCTATTAATGCTCAGTAAAAACATCAGCAGTTACCTTTTTAATACTTTTTTGGGGGATGGATATGTTTAAGTGCTGTCCTTTACACTGATGTCTTTCTGCAGACCTGAACCTGAGACTTTTAAAGAAATCTGCAATAGAAGCAGGGTTTTTATACCCTAGAACTATCAGATTAGGTCTCATGACTACAGTTAAATATTGCCAGCAACTAAAAGCAGTTTTTCAGAAGGAGCACTGACAACAAGATGCTTTTTCCTCTGTGCTCAGAACAGGAGCGTGTGAGGAAGCACAGGGGCCAGCATCCTACCTGCTAGCCCCTTTGCATGTCTGTGCTGGCAGCTGCCAGGCACAGGGCCTGTGGACATATTTATAATTTTCCTTTCCTCCCTGCCCTGTAGCTCAGCTATTCTACCGAAGATTGTTCCTTTGAAGAGGAGATACGCCCAGACGGCTACAACGTATACAAATCAAAGAAACATGGGATCTCTGTGTCTTTGAGCAGTGCGAAGCAGAGACAGCAGTTCAAGGGAAAAGATTTTCTTCCACTATCTCACTTTTTACCTATGATCAACACTGTGCCTGTGGAGTCAACAGACTTTGATGAATTCAGTGATTATAGCCAGGCTTTTGAATCAGATATGTATTCCTCGCCTCTTGAAACTGACAGCATGGATCCCTTTGGAATTTCCTCCAAACTGTCCCCAGTGAAGAGCCCAAGCTTTCAGAAATGACTCCAATTACAAACCTGATGTAAAAGAAATTGCAGACTACTACAGGCTTTTAGCGTTTCATGTACAAGTATTTTGAACTTTTGTTTTTGGTATGGAGCCAGACTTTTGCTTGCAGTGTGTTATACCTGGATGATATTGCTCTGAGGCTCTATTCCAGAGAATTGCCTCCCTATCCATACTTTGGTAAAGTGAACTTTGGTGAAAAGAAAGATTCAATACAGAAAGGCAAACCACCAAAGCTAGGCCACTACAATGGTGATTACAGAATTATAATCTTTCTATACCAAGTTCATTACCACATGTATCCACCAGTAATTTTTGCTCATAGGACCAAATGTACCAAGTGTTTTTCATTCACAGGGAGGTTAATAATCTTTTAGGTTCATAGGCCTTAAAGACAAAAAAAATAGGATTAAGGAAGATCTAGCAATTGTGGTTGGGTGAACTAAGGTAAATGCTGTCATTTGGAAATCTGCTGACAACATTCTTGAAAAACTTTCTTTGGAAAGCATACCAGTGAAAGACATTCTGCTTGCATGCTGTGTTTCTTCTTCCCTTAAGAGATAAAGGAAGAAAAGGAAATACTGCTTCCTTCCCTTATTGCTAAGCAGTAATTTGGAAAACTGGATCTTTATTTTCCTTTATAGGCTACTTGTTTACTGTAGGGTCTACACCATCCAATACAGGCTCCTAATCAACATAAGCAGGAATTCTATATATAGGTAAAAGTGTACACAGGACCCAGCATTTATGTTCATCATAGGAGATGAGCAGTACCAACAAATTAGCTTTCAGTAACTGAAGTAACACTGTATATAAGTACGTATGTCTATAGCAAAGGGAAAGACTCAAATTGGATGATGTATAGGTCAAATCAATTGCATAATAAGTTTTCATGGTTTACCTTGGAACACCAGCAGCTCCTGTAAGGCCTTTCAGGCTTCCATTCAGTTTAGTGACTTGAACGCTGCAGAACTGGGTCAGCTGACAATTCACCACGTGAAGAAGGCTTGCGGGTATTTTGTGACCAAGAGGTACATGTCTGATGCCTTCAGTTCAGTTTTCTTGTTGCAACAACTTGACTACGGAATAACAAACCTGAAAACAACCAGAAAAAGAATGTGAAAAAAAGGTTCAGGAATTTTACTCAATTCTAAAGGTTCATTTATAATAGAGATTTCTATACAAAGAAACTGTATTGGAAACACTAGCGTTTTTCTGACCTAGCACTTCATTGCCAATGCAATATTTATAATTAATTTATTGAATGCATACATCTGTTTATTTTGTTACTATTATTTATGCTCAAAATTCTATTTATATACTCTTAAAGGTGGATTTTTTAGTTGTAACAAATTTTGTGAAGTTTTGTAATCATGAAGCAGTAGATTTTTAAATTTCTGTATATTATCAGTAGCATAACATGTACATTTGCAATAAAAAAATCATCTTCAACTCACACCTCAGCTGACTCTTTTGCAAATCCTTTAACCTAAAACTTCAAGGAGGTTCCTAAAACTATTGAATTTGGTTTCCCAGCACCTCTGTAAAGATGATGTCATTGAAGAGGTGTGACAGACAAGGATACAAAGAGACAACTCAGTTCATCCAGAAGTAGATACTGAGTGCCAGTGCTGTAATCAGACAGAGGCTGCCTGCTTCCCAGTCACTGAGATGCCTCATGGTAAATAGCAAATATAAGGAAGGCGTTTTTTCTATACAGATGAGACTGTTCACTAAATTTTAATCCTGAAGATACACAAAGATCACTCCATCTCTTTAACTTCTGTCCTAATTGTAAATTCCTATTCTCTGCTACAACATACGAGAGAAGTACAGCCCAAAGTTCTGTGGACCCTTATGATCAGCTACAGCTAGCACTTTTACCTAACATTTATGTCAGTACAAGCTGCAGTTTGCTCTGCTTGCTGCCATCAGCATGCTAGGTGCTAATGTGAGGGACCTACCATGTTTGTGCCCAGCTGCTCCCAACGGGTTAATTTCTAGGGGAGATGGAATAAATCTGCTACAAGTGTGCTAGAGCAGTGCAAACCAGGTGCAAAGGTGCACTGCACAGGCGCAAACCAGGGGTCTGGGCCAATACAGTTGCTGACGGCAGCAGCCAGGTCCTGTCTCCAGTGCAGGCAAAGCCACCCTGTACATGCACTTCCCTACGAACGACAGGAACTAAACTATTGGCAGTGACTTCAGCCAGACTCCATGCACACCAGAAACTCTACTGTGCATTGTTTATATTCATACATAAATCATACACTGCAAAAAAATGCAGAAATACATGGGTGGGATTCTGCTGCCTTTTAATAATGATAGTATACTCGTCAGTGCAACTGGGAAGAAAACAGGCTGTTTTTTCTTGGAAAAAAAACCCATTACTTTCTAGCAGAATATCAAAAATCAAACATTTCCATATAGAATAGCTGCAAAGCTAATTCACAGCAATTGTAGCTTTTCTGGGCTAGAAAACGTCTCCCATGTTGAGTCACGTTACTCTTTGTGCTGAGCCGCAGCCGCGCATCCGGAGGGCTCCATTTCTCATGTACCGGGAAACAGAGTTCTGATTTCGAAGCTGCTTTCCCCCCAAAAGCTTTCACACTTGGGGCACTCCACTTTTCCTCAGACTTCCTATATTTTTTTTGAACAGTGGATACTTTTCAAGATCCCTTCATATAATTCAAGAACAAAAAAAAACAAAGTTATTATGAATAATTTAAAAGATTCTTCAAAAAAACCCACTTTTCTGCTAACAAATTGTTTTGATGAGAAACTGCAAATAAGAGCAGAATGCATAAGGTACACTGCTAAAGTAAGCCAGTGAGAGAATTTAGGTAGTTTTTATGTCTCTATTTGTGAATATGCGTGTATAACACTAAAATGAGCACCCTCACATTTGTGACCAGTATCCCGAGATCTTTAGCGAGCCCATTTGCTGACACCTTTGATTTTGCATCTTCCACCAGCAGCACAATGTTTCTTACAGTAACAGCATGGTTAGAGCGGCTGGTTCAATATTTATTCAGACAGAGGGAGGAATGCCAGGGGCTAAATTACCCACACCACTTCCTGGAGCACTTTAGTTTTCCTTGGAGTTTTCCCATCCAAGCACTGACCAGGCCCAGCCATTGTGCTTATGAAATCTGACAAAAATTGCAGCTTGAGGTGGACTGATTACTGGAAAATGCTTTCCCTACCATTAGGCACCTGACTAGGCCAGGAACTTGGTGTGCAAAACCTTTAACGTCCTTGCTGCAGCTTCTGTGGGAATATAAACAGCACCACCACTGAGAACTGCACTATATAAGTCAGGGCTGACGATGCTTTGCCAGAGACAGCCCCTCAATTGCACTACTTGCATTTCTAGTCGTACGTTTTACAGCTTTAGTCTCTTTTTGAAATGTTAGGGTGCCATATGCCTTCTTGTGAAGCTTTAGTTGGATGCTAAATGTAAATAAGTGTTGTCAGAGCAGTGAGAAGCCTACAGAAAAGGAGACATTGAGCATCTCCATTTCCACTTTGGAGAAGTATAAAAAGCTGTAAATCCTTTATGTAAGACCCCTAATATCAAGGTTATCCCTGCTCAGGGTGCAGAACATACACGTGTGAACTATTTTGATGGTGCTTCCTACATTATCAATGTGCTTTGTACACGAAAAGAAAATGACATGGTAAGTTAAACAGATGTGTTTTGATCAGAAATATACAGAAGCAAATCCTCCATTCAGCGAGCTTCTGAGATGATAGAAGTTGAGATGCACATCCCTTGCAAGTGAACAGGAATGCAAGGAAAGGCATCAGTAGGACTCAGAATTGGGGGATTTATGGCACATGGTATGCTTCCAGGAGCCTTGATCAGGCTCACTGCTGCAGGCGTACAAGAATGCCCTCAAAATACAGATAGTTTTATTGTCACAACTTGCTCCTTCTCCCCACTTCCGCAAAAAAAAACCAACAAAAATCTATTTCCAGCATATTGGATCAATCCTATTATCCACCGAGATCAAAGAACTTTTCATCTCTAACTTTAAAAGAAAAAAAAAAAAAAAAAGATTTAAATGGTAGTTTTTAGCTTTGAGAAAACCTTCAAAGACACCTAGCATTTCCAGTAACATCAGATGGTTAGTGTACACTGCATTTGCAATTGAGAGGTTGAACACTGGGTAGGTTTTCACACCGGGAAAAAACTTCAGTGGTTTCGTGTGAGATTTGGGGAAATTAAAACATTCAATTAATACTTAACGCCCTTTTTTCATTAAGCATAAATATCTGAAAGCTATCAATATAATTTAACATAGAAATATATGCTTATAATATGTTTACTTTTATCCAGTGTTAATTTGTAATAATAAATGTTGCAATAAAGCTGTCTAGAACGACATATTACAACTTAGTGTTGTTAAGCAAATACATTAAAAAGCACAATAAAACTTTCTGAAAAGCAACTGTCTCTGGTCAAAGCAAAACTAGCCTGTGTTCATCTTAGAATTTCTGTTGAAAATTAGTCTTTCTTGTAGTTCTTTACATACTTTTTTATGCTTGCAAAACAACAGCTAATTTGACTGGTAAAGAAAAATCACCCAGAAATAAGGTCAAGAAATAAGAGAATTTCATAGACAGTTAAAAACAAACAAACCAACTTTCCTTAGCACCATAAATTCTGAGAGTTTCATGGAAAAAGGACCAAGATTTATCTTTTCAGATTTATCACTTTTTTTTTCATTTCACTTCTAGCTTACCCACTGACTCCCTCTGTGGTAATGAGCAGTTTTCTTAATACCAAACCAAACCCTCAGTGGTAAAATCACACTTTTTTTGTGGACTTGAAGAGAATTTGAACCAGGTGTTCAGACCCCCTGTGTTCAAGGGCTGATCAGCAATTAGTGGGCTGGCTACATGGCCAGGCTGTGGGGAGACCAGACTACATGGTCAGGACAAGTTTTTCTTTCAGTGCCTAAAACATGTGAAACTGAATATCCTACTTGCTGGCTTTAGAAGAAACCATTTCCAAGCAGTACCCCTTCTCCACCTGTGGCAGAGAAGGTAACTCTGAGAGTAATTGGCAACTACGCTGGGCACACAGCAACATACACCAGGCACACAGCAACCAGCCATAGCAGCAGGGAGCTCTCGCACAGATCCCATGGCAGCTCTTCCAGTCTCGTTCATAAAGACAGCACTCACAGCGCCATATGGAATAACTAACACACTGCCTAACATAGCTGAGGCAAGCCATTATTAACAGAGCTGGGCATTTTGCTTGATTATTCAGGAAAATTTGAAATGAAAGCACCTGAAGAAGTTTTGTATTTATCTAACACGGGTTCTAGGGGGAAAAGGCATTCCACAGAGACCAGAAAGATTTTGCAGGACCCCAGGAGAGACAGGCTGCTAATATTTCCAGTAATAGGTACTAGTTATTCAAATTGTGGAGCAAGCTGGCTACAAAATAGGTCTGAAAGCCTTAGAGGAAATACAACTGCAGTCTCTTGGTATAAACCATTTCCCTCTCTTACTCATCTGGATGCCACAAACACACATAAACAGAAAAAAGAATCCACCAATTTGTACCGTTGAGGGTATACATTTATAAGCTTTCAAATAGATCACTCCAAAGAGCAAGCTAATTTGGTGAAAAACAACCAACCAACCCTAAAAAAAAAACCCTGCAATTGAATCCAGAGAGTATCTACCTGTGCTTGTGGGCAGCAGACCAAAGGCGAGCGTGTTCCAGCACACCTGCACACGCGGGAGGCTGGGGGCAGAGCCCACCCTGCACACACCAGCTGCTTGACACAACCGTCGTTCACACACAGAAACTGAGAGCCAGCTCCCACGCTGCTGACATGGGTCCAGATCCACCTGGATCGTTTTACGGGGCTCAGACGCAGCACATCACACCTCCCGGGAATCACAGCCTGTCTCCTTAGGGTGAGAGCCTTCTGCTCTCGGTGCCATGAGGGCTGCCGAGGGACTGTCAGCAACGGCGGCGCTTCCTCCCGCCCGGGGGGACGCGGGGGAACGCAGCCGCTGCGTCCCGCGGCGCTCTGGCGCCCTCTGCCGCGAGCGGCCGTTACGCGGCGCGCGCGGCCGTTGGGGCCGTTAAGAGGCGCTGGGAGCGCGAGGGGCGGGGCGGTCCCGCCCACCGCGCACGCGGGGCTCCTCCGGCCCCGCCCTCCGCACAGATGACAGCTGTCTTGCGGGGGGGGACGTGGGGACACGGGCTCGGCGCGCCTGCGCACTGGCGCTCGCGGGCGCGGCCCCTGCGGCTCGCCGTCCCGTCCCGGCGTGCAGAGCGGCGCCATGGAGGCGGCGGGGCGCGCGGCCGGCGCCGACCTGTTCCACGGGCTCGTCATGGCCGAGGAGAGGTGCGGGGCGCGGGGCGCGGGGCGCGGGGCGCGGGGCGCGCGGCGGCCGGGGCTCCGGGAACCCGCCCTCTCTCCCGCAGGTTCCGCGGCGAGGGCTACCGGGAGGGCTGCGCGGAGGGCCGCCGCGCCGGGGCCGCCGCGGGCCGGCGGTGCGGGGCGCTGCGCGGCGCCGCCGTGGGCGCCGAGGTGAGTGCGGAGGGGGAACGTGGCGGGGCTTCGCCAGGCCGCTCCTCGCGCGGAGCGAGGCACGGAGCGCAGGGCGGCGGCGCGCAGCGAGCGGAGGTGCACGCACATCCCGCCCGGTTGCGTGTCCGCAGCAGGGGCAGGCGCCGAGCGGACAGCAGCCCTGCCAGGGCGAGCTCAGGGAAATAAAGTGCGTGGGAATGAACCAAGGAGCGTCACGCCGTGGGCAGGGGCCTTGGACGGGCATCCCCTTGGGCTCCAGGCGGCCACTGACCCCTGCAGGGACCGGCGCCTCTTCGCAGGAAGCCGGCGGCTCCGTGTCCAGGGATTCGGCCATCGCCGTTCGCATTCCATACAGCTCAGGGGCGAATCCGGCAGCCCTGCTGGAGCAGGATAAACTGGGGGCCTCGCTTCAAATGTGCTCCGGCACTTAACGGGGTGTTAGTCCCAAGCCCATGCTTAAGCCCTGGGAAAGGTCTCTGCTGTGTTGCAGTTTTGAACTTGAGTTCATCAGAGTCTGCTGAGTTTGCTTTAGGCATCTGCAACATTTGTGTGTCAATACTAAATCACTTCTGAAAGGCATTCCAGCTCTTTGCTCTCTGTGCTGCATTTAAGTAGTTCAGGGCTTATGTCATTTACTGTAATTACTTTTATTGTAACTTACTCTATCGTAACTTACTGAACTTTCCAACGCGGAAACGCAACTGTATATCCAGTGATTGGTCTTCTAGATAGTGAGCTGGAATGCAGTGTTTTGGTTTGGGCTATATATACATGTATATATTTTTCCCCACGTTGTTCTTACAAATCCACAGGTTGGCTGCTACCTTGGGTTTGCACAGACGTGGCACTGTCTGCTCCACAAATGCACAGATGAAAAGAACAGGTAGGGTTACCCAAACAAACAAACAAAAAAAGAACAAACACATTCTTTTAATAGTGCTTGGAATAAAGGTGTCAGTTTTTGCCCCTCAATACTGATAAGCAGAATAAAGGTGAGCAGAGGGCCACTAAATGCTGTCCCGTGCTGGAGCATGTGATATTGAAGGGAAGATGCCTTGCTTAGCTTGGAGAAGGCGAGGCAAAGGAGGGCTCTGTAACTGTATATAACTGCACTACCTAAGGGGAGGTTCCAGGTGGGATGGAGACAGAGCCTCTGCAGAGGGGCGCAGCGAAAGGGCAAGAGGCAGCGTCTGCAAGTGGCAACAGCTGAAATCCTCATGGGATGTCGGGGGGAAGTTCTTTCCTGTGTGGACAGTCTAGCACTGGGACAGGTTCCCCAGAGGTGATAGAGGCTCCATCCTTTCACACTTTCAAAATCCAATTGGATTGGATTGCCCTGAGCAAGCTGATCTGATCTAGCCCGCTTTGGAAAGTGGGCAAACAAGGTGACGTACAGGCATCCTTTTCCAATTGTGTTTTTTTCTATGACCTCTGTATTTTTTTCATAGAATAGCATATGCTTATGAAGTGAATTTCAAAGGAATACAACTCCTTAGTGAGCTAAATGGGAGTAAAACAAAAAAACAAACAAACAAAAAAAAAAAAACAAGGATGAAGGACTGGGTTCTCTGCTCTGAATTTCTAGTATGTAAATATCTGTATAATCTTCGTTAAGGCAGATGGATAAACAGTAGACTAATCATTTTTTTGTTTGTTTTGATCCCTTGTAGTAAGAAGATAAGAGTTCTGAATGCATTAATAGGGATGATTCAGAAATTCCCTTACGAAGACCCGACTTACGATAAGCTTCAAGAAGATCTGGAAAAAATCAGAGGAAAATATAAACAGGTTTGTAGAATTAAGTTGTTACTTTAGCAGAAAGTGTATGAATTTTCTGAAGAGATTTAATCTCTAAAGCTGCTTAAAAATAGAGCAATTACCGTTCTCCTTTTGGACTTATAGTAAAAGTACTTCAATAAGCTGAATTAAAATGATTGCAAATGCAAACTAAAATAAAAAATAAAAAATAAATTCTTTAAAAGGAAAAATTGAAAATATCATTTGTTAATTACTCAAACTACAAATGGGATTACAGGAATAGAATGGGAGGAACTGGGAGTTTTGGACACTTACTGGAGAGCAGAGGCCTTGCAACACTTACATGTATTCTTTTTTAGGTTTGCTCAATGCTAAATATTCAGTCTGATTTTAGAGTCAATACTGAAAGATCGTCACTAACATTTTGAGTATAGCAGAAGAGGACAAACTTGGATGACAAAAGAAGAAATATTAGAAGAACATATAACTAGGAAATGTTTTCCTACTCTACACAAAATAAAAATAGTGAATGGGTGCTAAACACTAAAGAGGGAAGAGAGAAAATCTTTTGAGCTTTAAATAGTATTCTCATATGTCCTTTTGCAGTTACCATCCAGGTTTTATTTAGGATCACTGAAGTATCAGGGTGTAAACCTGTTAAAAAGCAGCATCTCCTTTAATTCCTCACTAACCTTGCACCAATAAAGATTAATCCTTAAGAGGAGAAAGTTTGTTTGCAATGTTTCCTTATTTAAAGGAAGTATATGATTTTAAGAGCCTGTATATGTAGTTAAGTTTACACTCTGTGTATGTATTGTGCTACACCATGTGCAGTAAAATATAATCTATTGCCTGCTGAGTTTACAGGAGGGAACATCTTCATGGGTAAAGCATAAGACTGCAAATGGAACAGGAATGAACAGGAGATAATAACTAAGATACTTGATCATAAAGTAGAAGCAGCTGTGGCTCAAAACCCGAACATGGCCCTGTCCTTGGTGGGTGAAGCCGATGGGAATGTCAGAGCCATCTAGTGGAGGAGGTTGTTCTATTGTGTAAGAGACACATGAAAGAAATGCTGCTTGTGGGAGCTGACAAATATTTATGTAGGTAGGAGTTGCCAAAATGCAAAGTACAGAATATACATACGTGTGATTCAGCTCCTCGAACTAGGTGACAGACTCCTCTGAAATCTGCTTCAGCTTGGTTATGCTCCACGAACCTCTTAATGACGATGTTCTATGTTGCTTTTTTTTATATATTATAAAACCTTTGAATGTATAAACGTTTTTCCAGAACATTATGTTTAAATGTTGCTTTTGTAAAATTGTACTGTCTTATTATTAAATTTCACAATTTAGTAGTATTAGTAAAAGGTCTCTGCCTGCTTGTGCTCACTGGCCAACATGATTGAAAAGGCCTTGTTGTGGTGTGTGCGTGGGGCTTCCTCTTCTCCTGAAGCTGCATTTGAGATGTGAGAGTATGGCAGGTGCTGTCCAAAGAGCTGTGTTTAGGAAGGCTGAATAAACTTGTATGAGTCACGTTAATCACTTTAATAGTTCTTCTTTTTTTTTTTCTTCTAAATAGCAAACTGGGAGGAAAAGGTACAGAAAAAAATATGATCCTGTAGTTTCTAATATTGGTTCTTAATAAAGTTGGATGTTAAGACTTTCAGTTCTGTGCTCCTTGGTCTTACCGGCTGGAGTTTTTTCAGAAACACTTGATTTGAGAGAAAAAAAAAAGGATGGAAAATATCTGAAAAAGATATTGCAGTTACTGAGATTTTAAAATACTTTGCTGTATTCACCACCTCCGCTTCTGCTCAGTGGTTAGGAAAGAATGTTTGAAACCTCCAACTCCCAAATTTCTGACTTGTCCAGGCTGAGTTCTGGCTTGTTTTGTTTCATGCGTGATCCTTCCTGAGCTGGGTGAACCTGTGGAGCTGCAGAACATCGAGTCTTTCTCAACCACGGACACAAAGCTCAGGGAGTAAAGCCCACGCTTCAGTTTGTTTCTTTAGGGATTATAGAAGGTCGCACATTTTAATGACTTATTTCTAGAGAAAAGTTTGTAGATCTTCCTGCACCCTAATACCTCACAGTATTTTAGAATAGGAATGGATACCGTTTTAAGGGATAGGACTTACCCTGCTGAAGGAGATCAAATTCATCTGAATTTGCAAAGTTTTAGTATCTCTAAATACTGTTCTGTTGACAGCTTTTATCCTGCATGCATTTGTGTTGCTTTCTGAGTGCATTTTTAATGTGAAGTTTTAATACTAATCTCCACTGTAAGATACAGGAAGGGAGTAAAATTTTACCTTGTACTTTTAAGAATTGTGCAGCTAAGGGTCTAGATCCAATACTGATTTATTTTTCAAAGCTCACAAGCTGCCTAGGATGCATTTTTCATTAAATGCAGCACTATGTTTCAGCATGCGATCCAGTAGTGTAGATTCTTTTCTGGTTTCCTCCTCAAGACGGGCACCTTGTCCTTGGAAGCCTGTTGGACACTCCGTGTTTGCAGCTTCCCTGCAGTGCCGCAGGCGTGAAAGGCAGGGCGGATGCTGTTAGGGAATGGCCTGTGCTGGAGGCAGAATCGCCGCTGCCGGGGCCTTGCCCTGTCACAGCTACCTGACCTCCGCCTGCAGAGAATCCTGGTTTTCGACAAAACCACTGTAGTTCACCCAGGGCATTTCAGAGAAGGTGGTAACAAAGCTGACTTGGGCGGAGGAAAGCATGTGTTGTGTTCCTTCTCATCCTGTTATTAAAGCAAGGCTTTGTTTGAAACAAGAGCTCTGATATTTCTTCTGATGTTGTAATTAAGTCTTCATTTCCTTGGTGCTCTCCCCTTTTGCATATTGTGCTTTACAACCTCCCGTGGCAATGGATCCTGTGGCCTTGCTACGTTCTGTAACTCCAGATTTCGTAATTTGGAAAGTGACCATGATGTTCAGTCTGTGCCCAAAAAAATACCTGCTTTGGGCACTACTTTGAAAGGAGCCTTCAAGTTTTTAACTTTGTGTGCTCAGGTTTGAAAACATTGGTTTCCGTGACAAAGACAGGGGTGGAAGTTGGAGCTCCTGATTCTTTGGGACTGCCTGGGCCACAGTGGGCAGTGAGGTAGGTGGGGGTATCGTTGCTAGAAATAAAGACAGCTTAAAGAGCAGAATCAGTCCATCAAAGTTAGAGCTTTAAAGCACTGATCTCAATGGTAGCACAGTGCTCTTTAATATCCAGATGAGCTCTCTGTTCATACTGAAGACATTTGTTAGAAAATGTTCGGAATCACTCCGTAGTTGTTCCCATACCTGTGCAATTAACCAATGCGTCGCTCCGCGCGTCCGGCTTTAGTGTGGCAGAACTAGCTAGAGATGGTTTCTGGCGAGGAATAGCAAGGGGCTTTTGTCTGGAGCAAGTAGGAAGCTCGACTGTAGACACGCAGGGTTCGCGGGGTGCGACGGCAACACAGCATCTGAAGCCTTCAACTTACAAAATCATCTATAATCTCAAATTATGGGATTTGCTTTCAGTGAAATTTTGAGGTAGAGAAACAGCTAACCCTGCACTGTCCCAAATCAATGCCAGTATTTGCTGGGTTTTTTTTTTTTTTTTTTTCTGACTGTTCAGCAGCGTATTTGGCAGGTTTATTTCCGTAGGATCCGTGATTTTTTGATCTTCAGCATCCTCCAGATTGGGGCAGTAGTCGCCACTGCGTGGAATCTGTCTTGGTTGTAGGAACTGTGAGTCAGCACCCCTTTATTTTTTTTGGTTGCAGCCATTGTTCCAGGAGCAAGCTTTACTGCTATTGTCCACTGTTTGTCCAGCTCACGTTTACTGGGCTGTGGGAACGGATTAGGGTTTCATGGCTTTTTTTTCCTTCTTGCATAAACTCTTGATCAAAGACATTCCTTGGATGACAAAACACTGTATACTGTGTCACACAGTCCTGACCAGACTGCACGAACAGTAGTTTAAAAACACATGCCTACATTGTTCTCTTTTTTTTGTTGCTGCAATGTATGTGCAGACACTGAATTTTTGAGGCCCTCTTTACCACCTTAGAAGTAACTCCCATGCAGAATGTATTTTTGATAAGCATTTGACAGTTTCTGAAATAAAAAGGAAAAATGAATATTAGTAATTGGTAAAAGGAAGGCTCTGTGTAATAGCATGTCTTTTTTAAGGACAACTGGAGGTTTCATTTGCCTGTCTCCTTCTTGAGGAGACCTTAGATATGGCAGTTAGTTGGGACCATTTTAATTCTAAAAGGACATGGACTTACGGCATCTCCTGCTTTTTTTGTTGTTGTTGTTGTCATACTCAGAACAACTGAGTAATATGGAGAATAAGTTGAGTGCCAGTTGGGAATGTTTAGGGCTGCTTTGGCATACGGGCCTTGTCCAGCCTGCGTGCTCACAGCTGTGTTTCCGTTTGAGCAAGCTCTGTTCTGTCTCGCGTGAGACTGGACTTCACAAAAATCCACTAGCATCATTCGTGTGGGAAATGGAGAGAAAGCAGCATATCACATTACAGAGAAAGATGCGGAAAAAGAGGCTTTTTCAGGTTTTTAGGTACAATTTCTCCTCCCTTGGCAGACGTTGGGGAGAAGCCCCCGGAGGTGTTTTCAGGGCACCTACTTTGCAGTTCAGGGGCCTTCCAGGGCCTGAAGCGCTTACAAGTAT
Organism: Nothoprocta perdicaria; assembly: GCF_003342845.1. Lineage (NCBI taxonomy): Eukaryota > Metazoa > Chordata > Aves > Tinamiformes > Tinamidae > Nothoprocta > Nothoprocta perdicaria. Next base: position 4,091,599 of record NW_020454649.1, read on the forward strand.
GTCCAGAGTCAATGAGTAGAACAAATGGTATCATGTTTATAGTTAAGTCTTGGTGGCTGTAGATGTAATGGTACTAGGAGTTGCTTTGCTGACTGCGTTCTGCCGTGCGGGTAACGCTGGCACTGTCACCTCCTGTCCAGACTCGGTGCGATGCCTTCAGAGAGGCTGTTTGAGAGAGGAGCAAACCATAAACAACAGCTGTGGTTTCCTAGGCTTAAGCCTACGTAAGCTGAGCGACAGCTTGACTGCGTTGAAAGTCACTGCGACCCCCATTAGAGGCTCTCTTTGGTGCTCCTGAATTCACCGCAGTGGCCTCCTACCAGTGTGACCGGAGTGCAGCGAGGAGGTGCCCACATCTCACGGGATGAAGGACAGCCCTGTATCCCTGTATAGAGCTGTATCCTAAAGCTGCACGTAACACTCGGAGCCAGGCGCTGGCAGGCACGGTTGCTCCACCGCTGTGGTTCTGCCCTGGCTGTGTCCTGGCTGAAGTGACTGTAAGGTGAGCGGCTCACAGCGGCTCCGCGGCTGCCCTCCCATCTGCCGGCAACCACCTGGTTTTTCTCCAGTCCATGATTCACAAACAGCATCTTCTTCTTGCTTCCTCTTCACCTCCAGAATCAGCTGTAACGCAAGCTTGAGTGAGGAGGCACATGCTCCATTTCTGGTTGGAGACAGGAGAGAAAAATGCGACCCTTTAAACAGACCACTGCTCTTCTTCAGGCAGAAATGAGATCATGCTTTCACATACTCTCTCAGGCTAAACATTCACTCCATAGGCGGGAAGCCTGACTGTTCTCCACCAGGAACAAGCAGTAGCTTCTGCTGTGTCCGGCTGTGACGATGAGGCAGCGTATCCCCAACTCCAGAAGGTTAAGCTGGAACGTGAGCTGGGACACAGCACTAACTGAGCCCAGTCTCAGCTTGTAGATAATCATATGCAACTGCTGTAACACTTCTCTCCCACTAAGCCTTCTCTTTACATACTTGTAGTAGTGGGCTCTCCAGTTTCTTCCACTTTATCATCAATCTCAGCAATAAACAGAAACATGTAAGAGCTGTATATGAGGCGGGGGGGAAGAAGCTATATTAATTTTACTGCCTTTAAAACAAATTATCCTGCATAGAGGGTTCTAGGACACAAAACCTCACACTGATAAATAAATACAAACAAGCATTCTGTAGCATCAAACACCTACTTTATTTTACCTTTATTGAAAAGAACCACCAAAAGGTATTTTGCTCTCAGTAATCTTAGATGTTTAAAGGAAAATCTTCAGCAAAAGTATATTTTGCTTTTTAAAATACACATTACTATGACAGGCAGTCACTTACCCATTGCTAAAAACACCTACAGTTTCATAAAATAACGATAAAAGGATTCATTGCAACTATTAACTAAAAGATGCATTGCAACTATTAAAGCATGGACAGTCAACACTAGAAAAACATGTTGCTTACTCGGTGCATCAGGTAGTTACTACCATTCAGCATTCGTGAATGTAATTTAAAAAAAAAGAAACACAACAAGCAGACATTGGGTTTTACCAATTTTATTTCTAGACTTTAGGTTTTTTTTTCTTTTTTTTTTTTTTGCTGGAAACTTGTCTGTTACAGGTCTGTGGGTGAAAATGTGCATTTCAGACCAGTGATGCCAATAAGTACAATATAAAAAAAAGTACAAATCTGAATTGCTTGCTTACTACAGATTGTTATAATATCGTGTGAGAAATAAAGCATCTCTGTTGGCACATGAACCCACCGATCTGGATTTGGCCATTTAGTACATACAATATTTAAGAAGTTTTGTGGTACGCACTGCCACTCAGTGTAACACAAAATATAACCAGTAACCACTAACTCAACATCATCAGGTTTGGTTCAGAGACACAGAGATGCCACCAACAGAAGTGTTCATGAGGTAAGCAGTAAGAAATGTTCCTGAAATTGGGACAGAATGTATCCAGTCCTCCTGGGTCCTGCGACTGCTAGTAGCACTGCAATGCCTTGTTTATGCACTAGGTAGGGTCTTAACTGCGTTCGCCCTCAAAATTGAGTTCTAATTCTGTTTTGGTTTAGCAGCATACAGGCAACAGCTAGATTATTCTTCAGCATACAACTCTGTTAGCTGGCTTATTTATGAGATTTACAGGCTTTTTTTAAATTAGCATTATGCTATAATAAAAAAAAAAATAAAGAAAACCAAAACAAAAAACCCCTAGTATATCATAACAGATTAAACACACAAAATACTTAAAGAGTTCCAGAAGATAAGCCTATCATACCAAATGATGTGTCCCAACTGGTGGGAAACCGCATCAGCTGGCACATAAGAGTTACATTATAATGCACCTTTCATATATCAATGTGGCTAATAACACAGCTTAAAACTACTATGATAATAAACCCCAGATCAGACAAAGAATCCAGCTTTATAAAATGCGTAACAACAACAAAAAAAACCTTGACATTACTTGATCTTCTGAAATGTCTGCTGTTTTTAAGTTAACACAACCTAGTTGCAAATCGCGAGACCCATTCAGAAAGACGTTCGATGCATTTCAGTTTGCAGTAGAACTATGAGGCACTGTGTACGAACATTAAAACCTGGTCTAGACACGGGTAACTGAAGTATGAGGTATTGTGAAACAGGAGCCTTTTTTTGGAATAGAGCAGTAATCACATTAAGTAAAAATTGATCACATAAAAAATCTACAAAAAAAATGATGTCAATAATATAATTTTCTATGAGAAAATTAAAACCTATAACATGGCAGTATATGACATTGTATAACAAAAAAAAAAATGATCCACAAAATAGCAGCAAAACACAATGACAAAGATACAGAAAAGCAATGTTAATTTTTTTTTCAAACCATGCTGGGAATTTATCCATAGCAGCTCAATAAAAATGGAGCATCCACTCCTTTTCTTTTCTCTTTTTCTTTTTTTTCTTTTTTTTTTCCTCTCTTTTTTTCCTCTTTTTTTTTTCTTTTTTTTTTTAACAATCAACACCTTAGCGGCAGTTTTCTCACATACGTTTTACCATCACATTCTCCTCGAGCGTCAACTTCAACAGCTATGTCCACGTCCCTTCAGCTACTTTCTAAAATAATAATAAAAAGATACATAGCCAAGATGTGCAAATTTTCTAGTTGTAGCTAAATTAAAACGAAAAAAAAAAAAGGGGGGGAATATACTGGAATAAGAACTTCTTTCAAGTACTCCAATTCTCATAACTATGGCGTTTTTCATGGTTAGACTGCTTTTGAAAATGAGTTAAGAAGGGGCCAAGTAGACTGTTTTGAGTTTGTTCTTTGAAGAGTATCCTTTTTTCTTGAATAAGCTGTTAAAACTGCAACATCAAGGGTAGAAAGATCATGCTTTTTTTTAAAAAAAAAAAGGGGCGATTGCATTATTTTACAAATCATACTGGCCTTATGAACATCCTCTGTAATAAATATTCATTCTTTTTTAGCCTTAACTATAAATTATATATTTTAGTGTTTAAAAACCTTCAGTTGTAAAACATCTAGAGACAATCCTTAAACTATGTGTCCTATACGTGAACCTTTAAGGCCCCTAATTTACAAAGATGAGTTGGCACCAAAGGATTTCTAAACTTCAACTTTTCTATAGAAAAGGATAGGAAGATATCCTGGCAATTTGTGAATGCAATTTCTCTCGCTGGAACACAACCTTCAGAAAAAAATCACCTTTCCTCTAACACCATAGTTAAATGCACTTGCTTTGCAATTCCAAGTTTGCGAACAAGCACTTATATATTTCCAAACCATTCCATTAAAAAAAAAAAAATCCCACACAATAAAAGAATGTATTTCCTATATATCTAATGGACTGAAAGTGCTTTGAATGGAATGGTTTTAGAATATTATAAAAAAAAAAAAAGACTAAACTGTGGATTGAACCTGACGATAATTAGGCTGAATATCTGTGGGGTCAGACCAGCATTTTTACACAGGTAACTACAAAAATATGAAGATTACAAAAATATAATATATTATGTCACTATTTCGGTTTCTCTTTATAATAGAGTATCGTATGAGTAGTACATTGGCCTTTCCCGACAATGCTAAGCTGGAACCCTACAAATGCCTCCTGTACAGGCAATCCACAGGCACAAAAAAAGATTAACATATAATAATGCTGTATACTAACATATACTAACTTATGGGTTACGTTAACCATTTATAAGGTGAAGAGGATAAAAAAAACACTAAAGGAATAAAATAAACATTTACAGATGAATTATAAAGTGACTAAATGCATAAGCAAGCAAGATACAGAAAAGCCTAGAACTGCGTTAAAGCTATGCTTTTTTAAAGAAAAAAAAAAAGAATATTTCATTTACTATCAAAAAAAAAAAAAAAAAAAGATAACCCTCTTCTACTTTAAAAATGGTTTGTTGGTTTGTTTTATATGTAAGAAATCAAATCTAATACCTCCCCTGGAGACATTTTGTGTGTTAATGCCTATTTTTACAACATACAGACAAGAACACTTTAATATAAAAACTAGTTGATTATTATTGTATAAAATCTTCTATTTTTGTAGCACAAACCCCTGGGGGTAATGCAAATACTATTTTTTTCTTTTTTTAAGACAGTTTTTGGGGTATTTTTTGTTTATTTGTTTGTTTGAAGTCACAGATGGAAGGGAGACAGAGCAAGGAAAAAAAACAAGAATGGTTTTCCCTTCTGGTATAAAAATGTCCTGGAGAAAAGGGTTTCTGGGGGGTAGATCCTGACGCTGATTCCTTCTCAGATGCCCTTTCTTTGTCTGCTTTTCTCGCCAAGCAAACCCCTTGGTAGAAGTCCTCTTAAATGTTCACATCTCGCACATCAGTAGGTGTGCAGGAAAGGTCTGCTTCGTCCTCTACAGTCTTTGTTTCTGAAGATACGTTGTGTTGCTGTGCCTGGCGTAGACTGGATTCAAGGAGGGATTCGATCTGTTCTTGGCAGGCTCGTAAACAATCCTAGAGAGGATTAAATGGAAGGAGAAAAAGACCCAGGGTCCTTTAGAAAGATACTGAGATCACAAACCAAGTACCATTTCTTGAAGAGGCAAGAGAAATGCGATCAAATTCCCTGAGATGCAGCAGCCTGAAAGGAACGGGGGAAGAGCGAGAAGAAGACTGAGCAGCGAGGATGGGCCAAGGTGCCCAGCCGTGTGCAAGACACAGCCCGGATCTGAGCGCAGCCTCTGGGCTGGAGCTGCTCCGATGCTGAAAGGGCTTCTACTCTAACCACGGAAATGCTTTGGCAGTGCAGGCTGCTCCATGTGAACGGTGGGCTTCCCAAGCGCGAGTCTTGACGACACGAAGCTCTTGGGGAAAGGGGAAAGCTGCACAAATGACAGGGCCTAAGTCCCAGCCCCACTGACACTATCACTCCAGCTTAGCCGATTGATTTCCAACTCAGAAAGCATTTGGAAAAAAAATAACTAGATAGGCTGCGTGACCCCCAAACGGAGCCCGAGCTTTCCATGTGGTTCCTAAAGGCCTGCACAGCCTCTGGCCACACTCTGCTGGGCCGAGGCGTTTCCGAGCTGGACCAGCGGTGCCCGGGGCTGGCTGTGCCCCCAGGGCTCTCCCTCGTGGCGGATCCCACGGCTGCGGGAAGGGCCCTTCCCAATTCCCCACATCCGACTGCGTGTACGCAGACTCGGCAGGGCCCCTTAGCGCAACCCGCGCCACTCGCTGCCGCCCAGGCCTGCGTGTCCCCGTCACGGGCCGTGTCGTGTGGACACAGAATCGGTGCCGTCAGTGGGGGAAAACATGGCCCTGCATTTTGCCACAACTCCTCCAGCCGGCTGTTTACTCCCATCTTCATAACAAACACCGTAAGCTTTTTCTCAACATATTTAGCTCTGTGTATGAAGGACTTTGAAGTTTCCTTTCAGTGCTGCCTCCTCTGATTTAACCTATGACATGTGTTAGCCCTTGCGGTGAACCCAGTCTTCCATGATAAATTGCCGTCAAAAGTGTTAGGATGTGCATGACTGAGAATGAATGTTGTTTTCCTGAGAGGGTGACCTGCCTGCTGTTTTCTTTATTTCCCAGTTTCAATTCTGCCTTCATTCAGAGGCTTCTTGTGTGATCTACCAGCTTTTCACCGGTTCCACTGCCACAAGAATCTCCTCTGCCACCAATAAGGGCACATGGCATTTGGGGTAAAATAAGATTAGAAACCCAAGCAAACAATTCTCTGCAAGCCCTTTCTGAGGGAGAGGGAGGTTAATCCTACCTCTAAGCAGATCAGACCATCAGTTACAGCTCACTGAAAACACATAACCTATGACCTTTCCTGGTTTAAACCCTAGTGTAATATTTCCTCTTGACAGAGACACACAGCGTTTTAAATGACAAAAAGCAACGCCTTGTATCCTAAAGTCATCCTGCCTTTGGCTCCTACATACCTCTGGCCTGCCCAGGAAGGCTCCTGCCCAGTGCCCTCACCCATCCAGGATGGGACAGATGGGACCTCCCTGTACCCGGCGCTCCGGAGCACGACCCTCTCCCACGCTGGGCATGGGCAGCTGTGCTGGGGCGGGACACAAGGACAGCGCTCGGGTTTTGCGCTTCTCAGGTGCCCAGCACTTTGAAGACGATTCTATCCAGGTAGTGCGTCCAGTGCTACAGACTAAAAGTTGGTTTGTTTGCACAGCAAAGCAAGTCCTGCTTCTGTTTTGGAAATGCTGCCATTTGATGAGAGCCCGTCTGAGCTCTGAAAACCAACACACAAAGTAATTCCTGTGAACTAAGCAGCTAGGACGCTGTGAGAAAGGATTTCTGTAAGTACCTCCTCTTCTGCCTCTGCAGTCCAGTCATGAATAATTACACTGCACTACATAAGTTAAAAGTAATTTTGACCACTATTTTTTCCTGTGAGATTCTGAGAGTACAGCATGTTATAACTCCACATTTTTAAAGATACATAACCTTCACAAATTATTACGAACAGACTGTGTCCTAAGCTACAGTTCAGTGAACAACTATTTTTGAAATGTCTTAGGCATTTTTGGCCAAATCATTTTTGCTCAGATAGCTACCAGCTGAGCAGTTTGTCTGCAGGAGCGACTTAGAGCTGGCAAAAATAACTGCAAAATATGAAATTCCGTGTGAACAATCCCACCGGAGTAGTTTTTCATTCTTAGTACTTCTCAATACTCAAAAGCAAATACAAGACCGGTGTGTTACTCTCTTAACTTCTCCCAACAACTTTTCTGCTTCGCTACCCAAATTTTCAATGCCCACAGTTTGTTCAAGGTCATAAACCCTTCCTGGATTAATTAAGCTTCTCAGTGAAAAAAAGGCTTGCTAGCTTCACTTATGTGGTCAAATACCTTTAACACACACAACAGACACCACCAGACTCCAGGGTCAGATACAAAAGGAAACAAACAACAACAAAGAGCAACTGCTTGGAGATCCTTTGTTCCTGCCTGCCCTGTCCTGGGCAACGAGCACATGTTTGAAGGTGCCTCTGAGGAGGGGCAGGCAGGGGACACATTCCCGTGTCCCAACAGACAGCAAGGAAACCCAATCTCATCCAGTCTAGCAAATTTCTGGCCTGGAAATGAATGTCAGGTAAAATTCAATCTGTTTGGATGATGAGGTCAAGAATAGAATGATGGAAGACAGCCCAAGACTTCTAATTGTGATTATCTGACTTCTAATTACCCCTGATCAAAGGCAAAATGGGAAATTGGACTCCTACCAATATAAACATAAACCATAAAGGAATTCCAATCAGGTGATATTCATTTTACTTTAGATTCAGTCTTCTTTGAGACTAAAGGTAAAAAAGCATGATTATATAACCTGAAATCCAACAGAGCTGCTGGTCTAGCCAATATGATAATCAGGCAGAATGGTAGTCACGCTTTTATAATGCAACGCACACTCTTAATATTTCGGGACAACCCAATATAAACACGTTCAGTTGCGCGGCTTGACAAGAGGAACCATCCCTGTGGGGCAAGGTAAGAAGCTTCATACAGACATTAAGGTTCAATACTCCTGGTTGCACAGGTAAGTCTGCAGGACATCTCAATAGAGGCAATTCAGGCTTTGTACAGGACCAAGCAGGTTTCTCTACTTGAAATAGGAGTGAGAGATGTTCTCTTATTAAGAGCAGTAGTAATGTCACTCTTAAAACACCCCACAGGGAATTAAGATGCAAGTAATGCTTCCAGTTCTGAAGTACTTAACTTCTTTGGTACAATTCTGTGATGATTCCGATTTTCTGAGGCAGGCTACATAAGAACATTATTTCAAATTCCTGCTATTCTAAAGCCTAAGGCAACAGAAGTTGAAGGACAGTTAATTCTTCTTAAAGCTCTTAATTTTAAGTTCAGGTCACACAGACTGTGGCTTTACAATGATTCTGGACCATAAAAAGAAATAACCAGCAATTATCCTCCTTGTTAAAGATACTTTCTTCTCTTTTAAATGAGCTCCAACATCAATGAAGTCAAGTCACATAAGGACGTGGTGTTGTTCCCCATGATGAGAGAATCTATTTTAATGCTGTGTATCAGGAATGATTAAATAATATTTTTGTTTGCATCAGATACTCACTATCAGTACAGATAGCAAGCCTAGGATTTTTCCTAAGTACCTGCTTTGAATATCACTGGATAGAAGCCAAGTGCTCGCTGAAAGCATTGCAGGTACAAGCCCCACTGAGCAGCATGATATTTACAACGTCTTACTTCAGCATTTAAACTGCTCATAGTATTTAATGTGTCAGTGCAGGATCCATGTTAGTTTTGCTACAGTCATATAAATGACAAAAATAACATGCTAAATACTGAGACATTGCTCAGGTGAACAAAATCATACCCTTTGGTATGATTTGGTATTTGCCAGAATATCCCACAGATAGTCTATCAAATTCCTCTTCTATGAAGAATCCCTGGTGATGCATTCATCTTTCCAGAAATGGTTCAATCTTGTCAGCAAAAGTCCAATTACACTGAATTTGTTTTGAAGTGCCTGGACTAATACAGCTCTCCCCATATTCAAATTATGAACATGTAAAACAGTTTCACAGCATCTCAAAGATGGTGCCGCTAGCCACAGGGTTGTCTTTATTTGACTCATTGTCCAGTGCTTGGAGACCTCACAAGAACCTTTTTAAAGCATCTATTTATTGGTCTTCCACATTGTTACAAAACAAAGCTCAACTCTGCCCCAACTTCACACACCATTATGACATGGATCATTGACTTTAGGTCTTCCTTGTAGGCTCCCTTCCTGGCCCATTCACTCATGAAAGGTTTATTGCTCACTAGTTACTGATGTGCATCTCCTGGAAGCTGCGGGGCAAAACTGGAGTCCTGTGAGGACCATCTACCTAGTCAGAAAGTCGTGGGACAAATGGTTGTTCCAAAAAGGAATTCAATACCAGCTACTGTGCAGCTCTAGCACGTAATAAACCAAATTAGATCATTAGAACTCAATTTTAAGAAGGGCTTTTTCACACCACTTGTCACAATGAAAGGTCTCAAGAACAGTCAAAGATAAGGTCAGAGATACCAGGAGGTCTATTTGCTGCAATCTTTGTAACTATGTCCTTATTTTAAAGTCTTTGTTTTGCACAGACTCCCCGCTTTAATTGCCTACCTCTAAATGGAGCCTCTGCAATTGTCTTATAATAAAATTTGAGGTTTCCTTTGCTTTGTCAAATACACCTGTCTTACAAAACAGGAGAACTGTTTTCATCAATGAACCGCAGCAACATGACTGCTGGGTACTAACAATATACAATGATGGCTAAATGACTAGGGCAAAGGCATGTTCAGAAATCACAGGCAGGCTTCGCTTTCAGCGAGGTTTGCTGTCAGCTCAGCTGCTGCGCACTGAGCAGGCTTTTGCTCTGAAACTCTGAGGCAGGACATCAAGAGAATCCAAGAGAGTCACTTACCGGGTCACATTTGATAACTTGTGATAGGAAATGTGTGAGGCATTGATAGGAGAGGAAAGTGTTAGTGTTCCCCAGATGCAGGCCTTGCACAGCAGCTACCACACTGCCAGCTGCAATCATGGAAGGCGGGTTTGAAATAAATTTGACATCTGTAGGAAGAGAGAAAAAGAAATAAAAAACCATCAAAACGATTTCTTTAGGACAAGCCTTCTCATACACATGCAGTCTCTTCTGCAAAGCAGCACAGGCAGGTCTCAGTTGCCAACTACTGCATTAAAAAGGCAGGGAAATTATGAATAGAAAGGTGCGCAAACCTGTAAACACTGATTCACAGAGGCAACTCTCCATATTGAATAGCCCTTCCGAGCAGTAGGCTGGGGAGACCACTCATCACATTGAGATTATTTCTGCCACAACAGGGCTCCCATTCTTCAAATGTTTAAATATTTCACTCACATGAATAATATCTTTCAGGTCAACAGCACTATGCTTTTGAGAAAACCTGTTCACATTCTTCAGTGTTTGGCACAACCAGATCCTAAGTACGCTGTAATAAGGAGCCTCTGGGCCCCTTAAAGCAGAAACCTTTACACTGACATTAAAAGGAATATAACTTTTAACGAACAGAAAGAAAGAAAGAAAGAAAGAAAGAGAGAGAGAGAGAGAGAGAGAGAGAGAGAGAGAGAGAGAGAGAGAGAGAGAGAGAGAGAGAGAGAGAGAGAGAGAGAGAGAAGGACTGCTTAACCCCGTCAGGAGGCAGATAATCCATATTTAAATTAAGGTTTCATCTTAAAAATGCTTTGTCTCAACCTAGTCTCTTGTCAGTGGCTGCCATCCATCCTGGCAACAGGGATTTAATGTAAATGTGGCATAACTAAGTGACGGGGGTCCCAAGAATTGGCGGACAATCAGTTACATTCTGATGTGACACCATGCTGACAAGAGGCTGGGCCCCCTTCCAGACTGCATTGCTGTAGGTCTCTCCACAAAGCCACTCCCATGATTCCTTAAGGGGCTATCTCTGCCATTTAGCCTTTTTTTTCCTTCTTCTTAATAAGAATAATCCACATTTTAATGCTAAGGCTCTTTCTGCTAAACAGGAATGTGTTTGATCCAGGGCAGCGTACACCTTGGAGAAGAATCAGAAACAAAGCAAATAAGTGGCACAGGCAAATGTCTGATTTTGTGCAGGAGAAAGGGGAAATACCACATTATACACAAGAACCTGAGATACATTCCTTCAGCTTTTATCAGAACACAACTTCCTCTGGGTTGAAAAAATATAAACCATCTGTCAAACTCCTGAATGAAATCAAAGGAGTGGATAGCTTAGAGGGCTCAGTGGAAGAGTTTAAGTATTAAATCATGCATCTCTTTTATTATGATAAAATAACTTTTGTGTAAATGTTTTACCAGTGAAACTAAAGGCCTTCAGGACTCTGTGAAAGTCCTCTCTGAATCTATTCACGTACCCCTGACAGTCCATTGTAGCCCAAGCAATACCCCACCTTCAAAAGGGCCGTTTCACCCACCATCCTAGGAGCCTCCACAACGAAGCTCACGGGATTAGTTGTGGCCGATTTTTTTTGTGGAAGAGGCAACAAAAGGCCCAACTGTATCTGAGGTCACCTCGCCTTTGTTAGCACATGGAAAACCAATTTCACTTTTCCCCCTTCTCCTAATCCTCCATGTGCCGCCACATACAAACACATGCAGCTCCCAGCAAACTTCTCCCTTCCCAGGTAGTAGGACAGTCTGGTTCCTGGCGATGCCTCCCTTCGGAAGAGCCCTCCCTTGCTGCAGGCAGGCCTCCAAGGCAGGGGTTCCTGCTGAGGGCAGGTTCAGGTTCCACCCCGTGCGGCCGCTCTGCTCGCAGGGGAGCAGCGTCCGGGGCGGCACCCGCAGGGCATCGGCGGGAGGCGCCAGCAGGTGAGCGCGGCCCGGCAGGAGCCCCTCTGCCATCCCGATTTGCCTTCTGCACTTAAATAGGGCCGTAAACAAGAACATGAATTCGTAGTCACACCCTCATTCTTTCCAAGGTGGAAAAGTGATAATGAAGTTTAAATGACCAGTTTGTGTCTGTCCCTATAACCACTCCAGACAAGCAGCGTGGACTGCCTTTTTGTTGCAACTCAACAAGGAATTATTTGTGGCAGAGGCCACTAATTTCAGCATATTAATCAGGGGGCCCCTCTCGGCTGTAATTGGATGCCCCCAAGTGAAGAGTGTGGCATCATTGTCAGCCTCCATCGCCTCATCTTGCGCTATTGAGCGCTCAGGAACAAGGGGGCTTCGGTGAGATGAATTAGACCTGACACAGCCACAATGGGGCAGGGGGCCCCATCAATTGAAGCACACATCCCCAGTAGCCTATCTGAGACTTCATCCAAAAAGAATAAACAACTTCAGCGTTGTTAAAAAGAGAGAGAGAGCGAGAGAGGAGGGGGAGGAGAGAGAAGAATGCCAGCCACCCTGAAGGGAGGACAAAGCAGGCATATAGGCGCTGCAGCGCTTTAAAAAAAATTCCTAACAAGGCGAGTCACCCCTTTTCCTTTTTAAATGGAGCAGCAATTCCATCCGTCTGGAGAGCTGGGGGCTATGAATGAAAATCTTTTCATTGAGGCAAATCAAAACTGTGAACATAAATCACTTGCTGCAAGATGCAACAGGTTCCAACTGGTCACATACCTTGAGACTCCCAATTTTATACAGGCCGGAGAATAGAAGAACTCTGGCGCAGTTGTTTCAAAGGGACGCCTCTCTCCGTCCGAAAGCAACAACAATAATAGCAATAGCAATAATAATAATATAAAGGGAGCCTGGTATGTTTTGATAACCAGAAGAGCATAATGAAATGCTGAAGCTCCAATATTTGTTGCTATTCATTGTTATGCTTGTATAGAGCTGCAGCTCTCCCTCAACACTGGTCTTAACTTGGGCCAAAAGAGGCCTGTTTCCTTTTGAGCTCTCCCTGCCTCGCCCGGCCATGCCAAAGCCTCATTCATTAAACTCAATTATGTGTTAACTTCAAACAACCCCTGGTCATTTTTTTTCTTTTTCTTTTTCTCCCTAACCTACCACAGCACAAAGACATACTCCGCTGAAATATATTTTTCAAAACTCAACCAAATCCAACAAATCCACTTCTGCTGGGCAGCCAGCTGGACCAGGAGGGAACTGGGAGGAATTCCCCTCTGCTCCTCCTGCGGCCGCATGTGCTCGCGCGCGCCTCCCGCCTTCGCCTCGCTGCGCTTAACAGCCCCACGTGTCATTTTCCGGGAAAAGCAACGTTATTTTGCCAGACCTTCTCACGACACCTTCCCGCAGCGGGGGACGCTGGCTGCATTCTGCCCACCACACTGCCCTTGCCCGAGGCCGCAGAGGCGAGTTCCACGGCGTTTCCAGTGGACTTTGGCTCAGGCCCTGCGCCGGGCAGGCGGGTGCCGGGCGCTCGCAGCCTCCTCCGCTCGCTGGGGCGAGGGGGGCAGCGCAGCCCAGCGCAAGCCAAGCAAAGTCCACATGCTGCTGCTCAGCCACACCGGGTCTTCGCCGCCCGACAGAGCAGCCGTGAGGAAACGAGGCACACAGAAAGCCCGCACATCCAAAGAAACAATAAAAATGCAGAGCCCAGTGGCAGCCTTCCTCGACGCTGCTTCCTCGGGCAATATTCCCAACAGCTTCAGTAGGGAGCTGACGAGGGCCCCAGTTCTGGTGAGCTCAGCGCTGTTGTTTTAAAGCAAAGGAAAATTCCCAGAACATGGTTCCCATTTACTGATCCATTCTCCAGCTGTGGTGTGCAGCACTATTAAATAAAGGCTCTGGATGTGCTTCCTAAAAGAAACCTAACGACACCAACAGTAGATCAAAGTACTGGACTTTTAGCAAGTCCCCCAACCTTTGAACTACTCTTGTTTTCATCCCTGTCATTGCCAACACAACAACCTAGGTTAAATATCCCTGAATCTAAAGGAGAGCCTGGGTAGCTTTCTTTTTAGTTAACTGAGGTAGCTTCCAACTCAGCAAATCACATATTTGCAGTCAGAGCAGCCTTATGTGGTTCAATCTGTTGTGCACAGTGAGTCTGATTTTCCCCAAATCCTGCTGCAGGTCCTCGGAAGGCTGGCTGAGCGCAGCAGGCTCCGAGCATGGAGCGTTATTCCAGGCAGGCTGACTTACCAACTGCCTCCTACTCTGATGTTAGGCTCAAGATGAAAAGCAAAGCCACTGTTTATAAATTTCTCTTTTATGGTTCGTTCTATCTTTAGGCCTTGCAATAGAGCTGACTCTATGAAAACAACATTTTCTTCTTCTAAGTGTCTGCAATCTTTCTTAAATCTTTTGACAAAATCCATCTATCTGAAAATAAGCGATAAAACATGTTTTTTTTTTCGTTCACTGACTACACACGTCCCACCAAAGTTTTCAAGTGTAGGGCACCTTTTCTCAAGTTGAAATGCCCATTTGACTTCTTTTCTTAGTATAAATGCTATTAAATGTTAATATTCAGTAAAGCACTGTATCTCCTTTACAGTAAATTTTTCAGTGCTAGCGGGGTGCCTGGCACTTCTCCTTACATACTAAACAAATTTGCTTTGGCTGCTTTTTCTGATTCTTTTGTCACTCCTGGGTTTGCCTTGCCACACTGAAAGGAAATGCAGTGAACACATTTTGTTCAAATGGCGCTTCTTCAGTTTTGAACTTCCTTTGTGCCCACTCCTCCACTCTGTCCTGCGGGAACGGCAGGGTCTGGAGAACAGGGAGACTCTCCTGAACTTTCTTCCTTCTCACTCGTTCGGGTCGAGCGCCTGGAGGCCGCGCACGGACAGACGCACACGCTGCACATGCAAACCCGGAGCTTCAAAGCAAGCGTGCGCGCACACACGCGGTGAGTGCCCTTGAAAGCAAAGACCGGGCCTCTGCAAACCCAGCCTAGCCAACAGTCGGCGTCTTTGGCTCCTCTGGAGGCCGCCCCTGCACATGGCTGCAGCGCAGCACGTGGTCAGAAGGGTGCAGATGGCAGAGACTCGGTCCTGTGCCAGGAAAGCCTCTGTGCCGCGTGGCCCTCCTCCAATCCGGCAGCCACAGAGGAGGGGGAAGAGGCAACTTGAAGAGGGAAGTTTTAAAACCCCCACGCAGAGCTATTCACAGGCCAACTCGCTCGCTCTCTGTGCCTTTAAACACCATCTTAAGAATGAATCCACACAGAGGGATTCCCCATATGGGCCGTAAGTCTTTTGCAGCCCCGCATAAAACCTGATAAGCAGAGGTGAACAAATGGTGCCACTCGGAGCGCAAACCCAACCGCGGAGCTACCAAGAAGTGCTCCTCCTGCCCCTCCAGAGCACAGGATCTCCACTTGCTCAACTCAGAAGAGTATCTTCTGAAAAACTTACCTCCACAAAGTAATCCACCTTCTGCAAACAACCAGGGGCAATAATGAGGGCTTAAATTACCTCCCCTCAGCTCTGCGGACTCACTCTAGTCCACAGCTACAGGGAGCCTTACGAGCTGGGGGGCACATTTGTGCAGGGGAGCAACACGCCTTGTTTCATGCGCAGGGCTCATACCTGTAGCGCACAGAGCCACAAAAGTCTGAGCGTGTTTGCGGATGATCTGCTTGGTGTCCTCTGCCAGAGGCATTTTAGTTAGGAAATGTTCAATGAAATCATGGGGGGTCATGGCAGCCAGATTCCACTTCAGCTTATTCACCAGCAGCAGCTCCATTTGCTGCAAAAAAACAAGAGGGAGGAGAGGGGGAAGAAGAGGAGGAAGAGGAGGGAAACATGGTTAGCTCCGCTCATGCTCACGGCCGCCGCAGCGGGCAGCTCGGGCCGCCCCCGAACCGAACCAGGCCGGGCCGGGCCGGGCCGGGCCGCGGCGGTGGCGGCCCCGCGCTGCGGCCCCGTCGCCCTCTGCCCTTGGGGCCTCCTGCCGGCGCTTGGCTTCGGACGAGGTGACTAAACGTGAATTACCAGTAACTCGTCGGGTCTGATGGAGTTATCAGTGTAGATGCAGAGTTTCTCCGCGGTCAGAGGAATCGTCTCCTTCATTTTTGAAGCCACGAACATGCAGGTAGCTCCGAGCAGCTGCAATCGGCTTTTCTTGAGGGGTTCGAGCGACAAAAATCTGTCCAAATAATTCATAGCCAAGGGGAAAACTTCCTCTTCGCACTTCTGCTCCTCGCAAACCTGGAAGAGAGGGAGAGATCGTTGAGTAACAATTTAGTATGGGCAAAAGCTGGTGCTGTCCTGCTGCCCTCGCCTTCCCTCCCCCTCTCGGCCGCTGCAAAGCGAGGGTCGGGGACGCAACGGGGAGAACGCAGCTGAGAAAAAACGTGTAAAAGGGGAAAAAAACAGAGGCGTCAAAGAAAATGAAACAGAAAGTCACGAGTGACAAAGCGGGGAGAAATGTGGCCTTAGAAATCCGCAGGCGGGTTCGGGTTTGGGGAGGAAAAAAAATAAAAAAAAAAAAAAAAAAAAAGGAAAAAAAGGAGGGGGGGGAACAGATCTGCCCTCGTCTTCTCGACTCCTAGAACAGAAAAGAGGGGAAAAAAAAACAGGGAAAAAAAAGGGGGAGCGCAAACCCCCGTGCCCAGGAATGTGGGTGCACATCTAGGGTTGCCCTCAGATTTATTTGGGTTGTTTGCCTTTGTTTTTTAATAAATATATATATGTATTTTGCCGTTGCGCTGCCGATTCCTCTCTCTCTGCTCGAGACACAAAGGTGGCGTCCAGCCGCATTTCCCCAGACGTCATCTTTTCAAAAAATATTTAAAAATATTTAAAAAATCCTGGGAGCCCCGAAAAGCGGCTGAAAACGCCGCGGCGGGTGCCCTTTACCGATCGCCGCGGCGAGGGGCCGCGGGGCGCGCTCGGGGGGGGCTCCCCGAAGTGGAAAGCGGCGGGCCCCCCTCTCGCCGCGCGGCGCGGCCAGGCGCGACGCCTCGCAGGGCGAGCCGGGCGCCGCGCGCTCGCAGCGC
>NW_020454649.1:4109182-4111748 GCF_003342845.1 Nothoprocta perdicaria
GGGGGGGGGGGGAATATACATTAAAAATTAATTACAAAAATAATAATAAAAAAAAAGTGCGAACGAGAGCGGTGGTAATTGCAACCGCCGCCCGTCCCGCTGCGGCGCGCGGCAGCCCCGAGCCACGCGCGCCCTGCCCGGGCAGCCACGCGCGGCCTCCACGCGCTATGCGAGGAAATCGCCGGGACATACGAACCTCCAGCATCCAAGTGGCGACCATTTTCCTCATATATGGCAAGATCTCCCTCTGCACGCACTTGAAGTAGGAGACGGAGGGCGCGCAGGTCTCCTCGGCCTTGAGCATGGTCTGCAGCACGCGGTCGGTGAGCAGGTTGGCGTCCAGGTGGGCCCGCCGGATGGTCTCCACCTCGCAGCACAGCAGCTGATGCTCCATGGCCGCCTCGTGGCTCCGGGCGGCTCGCGGCGAGGGCGGCGGGCGGGCGCTCACGGCTCGCGCTCTTCCCCGTCCAGGAGTCAGCGCCTTGGATGCTGCTCCTGCTACTGCCGCTACAGCCCTCTGGAGGCTGCAAAACTTTCTAACTTCCAACAAAACTCTCCTGTACGGTCGCTGTGACGTTACTGTTGTTAAGCAGAGATCAAAGCACGGGAGAGAATGAGAGAGAGAGGGAGAGGGAGCCAAAAGCAAGGGGCAGAGCCCTAAAGCCATCCCATAGGCTTCAAGTCCTTCCCCTTTGCCGAGCTTATAGCGAGCCGGGCTTTAATGCAAATGAGACAAGGGCTTGCTTTCTTCAAGGGCAAGGGAGAGGTGGGGGAAACCCAAATTGTCTCCTCCGTGTACCCTGCATAATTTTAAAAACGGCGGGCGCTGCAGCGGGAGCCAAATGATGAATGGGGCTAGGCCACACACAGGCACGCACGGATCCCCGCGCGGGGGGACCCGCTCGCGACGGGACGGGGCGCGACACGTCGCGGGGGCGCCGCGGAGGGCGAGCGGGCAGCGCCAGCGCTGCTGATTACCGGTTATGATCAGCGCTGCCACCGACAAGGCCCCGCGCGCGCCCTCGCTCCGCAGATCACGCTCCCCACACGGAGCCCCACAAGTCTTTGTAGTTAATCCCACGGGAGAAACTTTCTCCCGTTTCCTCATTCCGATTTTTCCCAGCCTGCACGTTGCTGCTGTACGTCGAAATTTTAAAGAAATTTTACAGAAATTTTAAAGAAATTCGGGCCTGCTCTCCCCTGCCAAGATGGTGCTTTTCTCTGCACTTCCTCTCTTTACCTCCCTCCTTTCACTTTCAAGTTTCCAGCCTCCCAAGGGGTACAGGGGTGGCAGGGCCTCGGTGGGAGCTAATTCCAGCCGCCGGGAGCGGCCGTTAACCCTCGCAGGCCGCAACCCCGGTGCGCGCGGCCACCCGGGGAGGTGTCTGTGCAGCGCTGCAAAATGGTGGCGTGCTCTCTTCCTCCACGTGCACGGGGAGCCCGTGGAGCGGGAGCCCTCGGGGGAGGCGCCGGCAGCCCGGGCCTCGCAGCGCCGCCGGGACACACAGCGCCCGCACAGGAAAACGCCTCGCCGCGGAGCTCGTAAAGAAACGTCTCTGTTCGACATGGGCTTTGTGGCGGGAGCTGGGCCCAGCTGGAACGTGCCGGAGGCGAGGCCAGCGCGTGGCTCCACGGGGCAGCCGCTCACCAGGGCCGCGGCGCTCTGCAATGGGGCTCGCGCGCTCCCCTGCTGCGCCCGGGGCGGCCCACGGCACCTACCCGCGGTGGCGCCAGGGCAGCACGGCCAGCGGGCCGCCCAGCGCGGCAAGGGACATGCGCGCGACACACCACCGAGCCGCACGGCATCCCTCCAGCATCACCTGTGGGGAGAGCGGAGGCAAACATCGCGGGGCACGCATGTCGTCGCACAGCTGCGTGCTTATGTAATGCCGCTGCCGAAATACCGGCCCGTCTTTCCAGCGAGCTTGACCACTCGTGTCTACGGCGCCTTCCTCTGCGAGGAGGCCCTGTCAGTGGCCGGGGATCTCAGTTCCCCTTGGGGGGCCGGGCTGGCGGCTTCCTCCGCAGGGGAGCAGCCCCCCAGGCCTGTCACGCTGCAGAACTTCTCTTTTCACGGCTCAGGCTAGCTGGGGAAGTTGCCATCTTGGCTAAAAAGCCATGCGGTGACCCCGTGCCGCCCAAGCACGCGGAGCTCGGCCGGCGATGGGCAACGTGGCTGCCGGGTCCAACCAACTCGGGCGGCCGGGGCCCCACGAGCCAGGCTCGCACCCACACAGGGCCTCCCGCAAGCTCTGCCACCGGAGCCTATGCTCGGCGCGCGGCCCCGGGGCCGGGACCCCCCGGCTCCCGCCGCCTGGGTGGGTTTTTCCTCGCGGCTTTCATTCATAAAACGCGGAGGGGCCAGGGGCGGCAGGGAGGGAGGGAGGCGCCGCCGCCGGCCCCGGTCCCGGGGGAGCCCCCGGCGCGGCGCGGGGCGGCGCGGCCGCAGGAAGCGCCCATTAGCATGAGCCAATGGCCGCCCAGATCTGTTACCGGGCGGACCGGGCAGATCTCGGCGAGCCCTCCCGGCCGCGCCAAGGGGACGGGCTGCCCTGCGCGCGCCGCC